>NC_024327.1:12251687-12255671 GCF_000523025.1 Cynoglossus semilaevis | reverse complement strand
GCTGTGTGACAGGCACTGCAGGGGATGCATCTCACCCTACAGGACTGTGGGTTGGGGGCATTGACAATTGCAGTTGTTTTCACAGTTGACCCCAAGGCCCCACCTAACAGAGTGGAGCTGAAGTAGCTTTATTCTTTCTCACCTAGAGTATTTATTTGCTGTACTCCCCACCACCAGTTAGAACTGAAGAAGCCTCCTGGATTAGAGGTGAAACGTCTTCTTTTAGAAAATTCAGGTCCAGTTGCCTAACAGCACTTTTTAAACTTGACCATGACCTGGATGACTGAGAATCTTCATAGACAAGAACCACAAGAGAAAAGCCAAGCACTGCGGAGGAGCGCTTTATACTGTTACAAAATAAAGTCTATTGAACTGTCATCTGTGTCGGCGTGTGTGTCAAGCAAGAACTCACCTGTTACATTGGCGTCCAACAGCACCTTTATATCATGGCAGAAAGACAGATCACCGCACTGGCACAGATGATGGGGGAAGTCGTCACCATGTATCGGGAACAGGTGGAGGCCCACCGTGAGCAGCTGGCAGAGCTGCATACACAGACAGGGGATCTGGCCCAGCAGTTGGCTCTGGTGGAGTTGGCGGCATCTTCCTCCAACTCTATCGCGTACCTTCTTTGGCTTTTTACCTACTGGCTTCTTTGTCCATCCAGAGGATGACGCCATCTGACGATCCTCAGTCTTTCTTGGACACTTTTGCTGCCACAGCTGTGGCGTGCTGCTGGCCGGAGGATGAGTGGGCGGTCCGCTTATTGCCGCTGCTCTCTGGGGACGCACAGACCGCTGTGATCCTCCGGGTGGCTCATCACCAGCCAATGGTTGGGCACATGGGCTGCGAGAAAACGCTGGACCGCGTAACCGTAAGGTTTTATTGGCCAGACATTCGGGGAGATGTCCGCCATTTTTGCGCGTCATGCCCTGAGTGCCAGAGAGTAAATCCGCCCACCAGGCCTTGAGTGCCCCTGCCGCCGCTTATGGAGGTCCCCTCATTGGACCTCATCGGGCCTTTTCACCGCAGTCCAGTGGCGGAGTGGGCTTCTGGGCCCAGTCCATTTCCGTGCGAAAAATCCCTCTCACCATCCCAAAGCGTGGAAGTGGAAAAGCTCCAGCAGCGCTTTTCAGACGTGTTCTTTCCTCCCTGGGCGCACCACACTCATACAGCATCACCTAGAAACACTTCGGGGTGTGACGGTGTGTTTAGGGCCCTACCGTCTCCCGATGCACAACAGCAAAGTGGTGTAATTGAAGAATCCCACAGTGCCTGGAGCAGTCTCATCGTTCTAGTGGGTAAGAAGGATGGGTCTGTTCGGTTCTATGTGGATTACCGCAAAGTTAATATCACGATTTGATGCTTAGCCAATGCCCCGATCGACGAACTGTTGGATCGGCTTGGCACAGCTCAATTTTTCACGACACTGGATTTAAGGGATACTGGCAGATTCCCTTATCACCATAATCCCGGGGAAAAATGGCCTTCCCCACTCCGTACGGTTTGTACCAATTTGTGACACTTCCGTTTGGGTTGTTTGGAGCCCCAGCCACCTTTCAACGCCTCATGGACCAAGTCATGCGGCCGCATGCTGCATACGCTGCTGCTTATCTGGCTGATGTTATCATCCATAGTGGCAGCTGGTCAGAACACATGCGGCAGGTGGCAGTTGCTTGAGTCTCTGAGGCAGGCGGGGCTCACAGCTAACTCAGGGAAGTGTGCAGTTGGACGGAGGGGGGGACGGGATTTGGGGCACTGCTTGGGCAGCAGACGGGTGCGGCCACAGGTAGATAAAACAGCAGCCATTGCATCTTGTCTGTGGCCCAAGTAAAAAAAAAAAAGAGGTAAGACAGTTCCTGGGGTTGGTGGGGTATTATCAGCGCTTTATCCCATGATTCGCTGACCTGGCCAGCCCCTTGACAAAGCTGACCCGCAAGAGTGCTTCAGATCCGGTCAAGCGGACGGAGCGGTGTCAGCAGGCGTTTGAGCAGCTGAAGTAAATAGTAAGCCGCTCCTATTTACAATTAATTTTGCTCTCCCTTTTATGTTGCAGATGGACGCGTCGAGCAGGGGGCTGGGGGCGGTGCTGTCCCAGGGGGTGCGGGGAACCAACCGGCCCGTGGTGTACATCAGCCGCAAGCTGTCCGATTGTGAGGCTCGGTACCGCACTGTAGAAAAGGAGTGATTCGGGTGGGCAGTCGGTGCCCTGCGCTATTACCTCCTGGGACGTCCCTTCACCCTCTGCTCGGACCACGCACCGCTCCATTGGCTCCACCGCATGAAGGACTCCAACGCCAGGATTACAAGGTGGTACCTGGCGTTGCAGTGCTTTAACTTTAAATTGTTTCACAGGCCGGGGGCACAGATGACTGTGGCGGACTTCCTATCCCGTCCTCTTCGGGAGGAGGAGGAGGAGGGGGGCGGCGGGGGAGTTCGCTCGGCCAGACAGCTCACCGGCCTCAGTCAAGCGGTGGAGGTATGTGGGGGCGCTGCAGAGGTTAGCGCTCAGCTGCAGCAAGGAGAGCCCGGGAGTGGTGATGCAGGTGCAGCCCCGCACGCAGGTGAGCGCAACTGGAGTAATCAAGCCTCTCCTTATATTAGTAGGAGCCGGGACCGAAAGCGGAGGAGAGTGGAAAGAGAAGTGCGTGCTGGCACAACAAAGAAGCGGAACCGCAAGAGAAAAAACCGCCTGTTACAGATGGTAATAAAGATGAGTGCAGACATTGTACGCTCAGTTTGCAACATTTGCAGCTTCCTGGTCACTTCACCGACATGAGATGAGACTGAGCCGGAATGGAAGAAGGAAGGATAGAGTGCAGGAACTCTGACAAAGAGCTAGAAGGTAAAGGAGGGGTATATGATATGGAGGGAAAGAATAGTAGGTGGAGGAAGGAACAGACCAGGAAAGATCGAGTTACACAGCAGTCCGGTGTCACATCCATCAAGGTGTTTTATCAATGCGTGACTGTTCTGTAAATGTGATAGCAGCACACTAAAAGGACAAGTGTGTGAAAGAAAAGTTTTTTCTTTTCTTGTTGTTGTTATTCCTGATGATCCTGGCTTCGCAGCTCAGTCTCAGCATCGCTGGAGAAAACACACAAACACACCCATGTGGTGCGCCTGCTGAGAGGGTCATGTCAGGCATGAAAACCCATTGCGTCAGCTCTTTTTCTCCCACAGTTCAACACAGCTGAGCCTGTCACCACTCTTACCCCCTGCCTATACATACACATTCAGGATGTACACACATATTAGTCAAATGCTCCCACACACACGTCTCATCACATTTAGATGCAGTGGCATCTCAGTGGACACTGACCCCCATCTGGTGTCCAGCAGCAGGGATGTTGGTCCGATGCTGACATTCCCATCAGTCGTATAAACGTGCCGGCCAGAGGACAGAATAGAAAAGACAGGGCACACGTCACCTAAATAGTTCAATTGTTACCATTGAAGGACAAAGACATCTAGTGGACTTGACCACATGGAATCACTGCTAATCAGTGCTCTTTTCTGGACAGTGGTCACGTGACATGAATAGATCAGTTGCAGCACAAAAGCCTGGATATCGTAAGTTATGATGTCGTCACCCTAAAAGATGTGAAAGCGACACATGCGCCTTTTTCATTTATTGATTAGAATCAATTCTTTATGAGAGTAATCGATTCTTAATTGATACTCGTGAGTATCGAGTCAATACTCCCATCACTACTCCAAACCTGACTTCTTCATTGAGTTCTCAGTGACAACTGGCTTTGGTTTGTGAGTGTACTTTTGTACACTCACTTTTTTTTGTTCCCACCTCCTGTATGGCAAAGTGATCAAGACAAAGGGCAGCGTCATTGTTGTCGCACACTGGACAGAGAGAGATAGGATACACTTTGTGTCAAAAAGATTGATGACCCCCCCATACCCCCACCCTTTGACAACCCCCCCTCAAGAACTAGGTGAAAGGTTACCCCCCTCACCCCCTCAACCCCC
>NC_024327.1:12247826-12248449 GCF_000523025.1 Cynoglossus semilaevis | reverse complement strand
GTTCCTGCTCAGAGAGACGTCCCCAATATCGCCTCCTTTTATAGAGATGTAATGCGCAATTTTCACGGCTTCATTGGCTGATGAGACTAGAAGGCATGTAGGGCGTAACGATGTGGTACAAATGGAGGTGGTAGGTGAAAATTTACGTAATCATATCAATTTTGTTGTGGATGATCAAAGTCAGAATATTCTACCATCGTTTGAAAAAGTATTCGATCACGTTGTTCAATCTGACAAAATCATTGCAGAGGGCGAGAACGTTGAACTCATTGTCCAAGGAGTGCTGGATCCTCGCGGGGGTGTTAAACGCAAGTTACAGAAAACCTTAGATTGCGAAATTATCAACAAAAAAAGAAGGCACTTGTTTACAGTTAACAACAAAAATCATCAGCTTTGCTTCGCCATCAGCCTAGCTCATCTGATGGATCACACAATCACGGACCAACAGGGGGAAAGTCAAGGGAGAGAATTGCAAAGCAAGGCTGGTTTAAATGACCAGACTCCCGTCACTTTCAACGACATTCATAAATTTGAAAATATTCTAAAACGAAAAATTGTTTTACAGTAAACATTCTCACAGTAAATCCTTGTTGCATTTTGAAACAGATTTTTCAGATCGTTCC
>NC_024327.1:12247393-12247701 GCF_000523025.1 Cynoglossus semilaevis | reverse complement strand
GTCACTGTGCGGTGTGCAACGATCCTGTCTGCTCTACGCAATCATTCAAACCCCTTGATTGTGCAGATTGTAACAGGAAGTGTCGTTCACTCTCCTGCTTTACCAGACACAAAAAAGTGAAATCAAAAGGAGCATTCAGCCTCTGTGACCAAGTTAAAAGATGCAAAGTGTACAATATGTGCTATGCTTTAAATTCAAGCGGTGACAAACATCACTGTAAAGCCCCAAAATGTGTCACCTGCGGAGAGAAACTTTCACCAGAATCCGAAAATCATCAATGTTTTATACAAACTCTACATCCCGACAAC
>NC_024327.1:12230804-12237922 GCF_000523025.1 Cynoglossus semilaevis | reverse complement strand
GAGGGGGGTAACCTTTCACCTAGTTCTTGAAGGGGGGGTTGTCAAAGGGTGGGGGTATGGGGGGTCATCAATCTTTTTGACACAAAGTGTATCCTATCTCTCTCTCTCTGGACCATATGTTTTCTGTGAGACCACTGAGAAAATTATATCAAAATTATTCGAAATTGTTTTTAAATTTTTTAAGGTTATATTTTTTTCATCCTTTGGCTGGGTTATATATTAAAATTAAAATGATAGACTTATGTATTCAAATACTAATTACTAATTACTAAATACTAATTATTTCAAATGTGCGGTATTTTCACACTGACAGCCGCTAGAGGGCACTGGTGCGACTGATATGCCGGAGCGACGTACGGTCCGGAAAATACCGGAATTTGTTCTTACTTACTTCTGTGTAATGCAAAATATCACTGAAGTCACTGTGACTCCTGGGCTTAATGGTTTATTCAGTTACTCTCAAAAACTGCAGTAGTATTTCAAATGGTGTCATGGTAACAAGTACAAATATACGCTGAGATCTCAAATGGTTTTTAAAATGCTGAGAAATGCTCGAAAGCATTTGTCACTTTGAATGCTTTTACTGTGAGCATAATTACATGAAGCACACTACATTAGGCACCCACTGCTGAGCAGCTTTAACTACATTTTAATAAACCACTTAAATTCCCAACAAGGGAACTTAGCTCATAGCACTATACAACTAAATGACTGGGTCATAATTGGGTCGGTCGGTCTTAACAATGTTCATTTAGGCAGCCTGGGGATCGGTCATTGTCCCCTTGTCTTTCTGGTTTTAATTAAAACACTGGTGATGATGTGACAGTGGCTGGGATCATAAACAGCAGCATCTTATTGGTGCTGTTTATGACACTGTAGTACAATTGTCAGGTTTAAGTTGGACATCATACAAAATATATTGTTTGGTTGTTAATGTGTTTTTATTTGTATTATTATTTTATTTGTATTCCCTAATCATCATTGTCCATTGATAAGTGCTTTCAACATTATGAAACAATAGAGCTGCTGTGGAGCGAGTCAAAGTGTCACAGTCGTGATATGGATGGAATATTTTTTTTAAGTAGGAGGACAATAGACTGGAATTTTGCATCAACAATGCTCAGTTTCACCAATGTTCTGTAAAGCAGCCAGGAGGATCACTCACTGTCTCTCTGTGACTGGTGCATTGTCTTGGCTGCTCTCCGGCATCACCTTCAACAGCATGGGAATTCTCCCCCGCTGCTGTTTCTTTTGGCCTGCAGAGAGCCAGAAAGACCTCATATGAGTGATGTCTAAACAAAGTAACACAACAGGAGTGGATTGAGGGTTAAATAAGTGATAAGACAGCAGATAGTAAAGATGACATACACATTTAACTCATAACAAAAAGTCAAGCTCCATATAGAATTGCCTGCTCCTTCAAAATGCATGTAAATTGTCACGATGAGCCATCGACATGGCAGGAAGCAGGCAGTACCCAAATGCAGGACTGGTGCAGGTAGTTTATTTCAAAGATAAAGATTCCAAGATTTTGTTGAGATAACACTGAAAAAAGTGACTCAAAATGTTAAAACAAAGTTGAATAATTTCCATGAAAGTTATAGACGGAGAGAAATAAAGAAATATTGTGTGAGAGAGTGTACAGAATGAATAACACGCAGTGTGTTGTTTGTGTTCTGCAGTCAAAAAAAAAAACTTTCAATAATGGTGAAACAGATAAAACATATTTTACCTAATTAATTTAAAATTAAAATAATGTATTGTTGTTCTCTCCGTATAAATAACATAATCACGTTTAATTGTTTTCTATTAAGCTACCATTTCTCAAATCAAACTTTTCATTTATTTTTTAAGGCTGTTAAATAAACTGTGGTCTTGTCCCATTTGCAATATTTGCTGCCCTCTTGTGATATAACCATGTATGACTACCTTAAAGATATACATTGACGCTTGTTCTGAAGTTGTGGCGTCTACTCTCTTTGCATTTTGTGTACATCCATTTGTACCCACAGAGCTGGACAGACGTTTGCAGCAGTTATTCAATTAAATTAACAACACAATCCAAAGCGTTGTATCCCTTTCAGGTAACAGAACGTTTCGCGTGCACACCTGAAACGTTTTTTTTTCATGTCCCTTGTAATATGCGTATAATTATAAATCCCTGATTTGTTTTTGTAAAGAAGTCGGGATTTAGATATATCTTTCTACATAACTATCTATACATTTCCATCTAAAACTGTAAAGCAATCACCTGTTCAAATGAACAGTTGTAATGAGTTCGGCGGAAGCGGATGTACGGTGCAGTGTACTATCCTGTATCGTCAGCGTTCTCGCCACAACGCAGCTGGTCTTGAGCAATGAGCCGAGACGTCGCTCCATCCTCTTGGCTCGCTGGAGTTCGCGGGAAATGGACCGTATGTCTGAGTGCTTTGAGCACCATTAGACTTGTAGATCATTCCTAACTCTGACATGGTATAACTTTTTTTTTCACATTGATTCGTAGCAACCTGTTGAGGTTTCAAACGGCGTAAGCACACGACAAAAGCACCGTCTTTTACCGTACCTCTGCTTTCTACTCGCGCTGCTATGCTAACACAGCTTCTTTAGCTGGGCTTCCACATTGGCTAACAGTAGCACCGCTTCATGCGAGCAGAGACAACACTGGTGAGTAGAGATAGACAAAGAGGTTACTGCTGTCAGACACTGAAGAGAAAATGAGTGTCTTCAATTTAGACCGGTTTCGTTTCGACAAAAATGTGACGACGTCAGCAAACAAAGAGCAGGGCAACGGTTTCAAGAGTCCGGAGTCCGAGAAGGAGAACAGACCAGGTATTACCCGATGTCGGAACTGCCTACCATGACTGAAGGCAAATGTGACAGTGCTTATTATTAACATGTAGCACCTCTGTGTGTCGCAACTGTGGTCATTTAATCATGGAACTCAATTTTCAGTAATTTAAAGTCCCTGTATTGTATGTAGTGTTGATGTAATATAATGATCTCCATCATGTTACAGCTCTTGATTTAGGGGTCTGTTCTGGCGGGTTGGTGTACATCTTTGAGTGTAGTGTTGGCGTTCGAAAAACATAATATACTGTTTAATGGCCACAGGCGGATCACTTAAATTCCATCACTGCTTTTGTAGTTGTTAAGTGCAAAAGTGTCAGCTTTATTGTCAATTCCACCATATACTGTAGCTGGGGCATACAGATGACTTAAATTGCAACCCCGAAGCCCCACAGTGCAACATTAGCAAAGCAAAATAAAGAATATAGACATGGTAAATATCAAGCAAACTAAAAAACAATATATATATAATATACAGACATGGACATTTGTTGGTACCCTTCTGTACCTTCTGTAAGTAGGAATAAATAAGAATGTACTGAAAATTAACTAATGAAAATCAGACATTCCTTTTGAATTGTGGTTCAACAGAATCATTTTAAAAAAACAAAATAATGAAACCGGCCTGGACATAAATGATGGTACTCTTAACTTAATATTTTGTTGCACAACCCTTTGAGGCAATCAATCATGCGATTTCTGTAACTCAATTAGACTTCTGCACTTGTCGACAGGTATTTTGGCCAACTCCTCGTGAGCAAACTGCTCCAACTGTCTTAGGTTTGAAGGGTGTCAAGTTTATTCTAACATATATGATGACAAAGTAACAACACAAAAGACATCTTGATTTTTTACTTGCAAGGGGAGAGTGCAGCTTACTCTTCTGGCAGTTTCCTCATCAACTCCGAGTAGCCACACCCTTCCTCTGCACTTTTATTGAGTTTATAAAAGTCAGATTACATATTATGTGATCGTGTGAGTGAGTATATGAATGGGTATGGAGTAAGAAGGTGGGTGTGAATGGGGGTGTGACTGTGTCTGGTAATTTCTCCATCAGTCTTGAGCACACTAGATTATAATATGAGAAGCAAACAGTTTCTTAAAGTGACAGTACAGCACGAAGCAATGATAATAAATCAAATTCTTCCAACAAAGGGTGTCTTCTCCAGACTGCATGTTTCAGCTCCTTCCACAAATGTTCAATAGGATTTAGATCAGGGCTCATAGAAGGCCACTTCAGAATAGTCCAATGTTTTGTTCTTAGCCATTCTTGGGTGTTTTTAGCTGTGTGTTTTGGGTCATTATCCTGTTGGAGGACCCATGACCGACTGAGACCAAGCGTTCTGACACTAGCCAGCACATTTCGCTCCGGAATGCCCTGATTGTCTTGAGATTTCAGTGTACCCTGGACAGATTAGTAGTTCAGTAGTCTAGATCTACAAATACACAATGCAGCTCCTTCTGACCTTCCCTGTACTTCTCCATCAACATCCTCAAGGCAAATATTGCATCTGTGGTACTCTTCCTAGGCATGAAACCATACTGTTGTTCACAAATCTCCACTTCCTGCCTCAACCTAGCTTCAACTACTCGTTCCCAAATCTTCATTGTATGGCTCATCAACTTTATCCCTCTGTAGTTGTTACAACTCTGTGCATCACCCTTCTTATGAATTGGCACCAGAACACTTTTTCTCCACTCATCAGGCATCTTGCCAGTCTCTAAAATTCTGTTAAACAAACCAGTCAGGAAATTTACTGCCACTTCTCCTAAACACTTCCATACTTCCACTGGTATGTCATCAGGACCAACTGACTTTCCACTCTTCATCCTCTTCAGGGCTTTTCTAACTTCATCCTTTCTAACCTGATCTACCTTCTTCCTACTAGTCTCTGGCTCCTCGTTTCTACTTTCCCTTTCATTTTCCTCATTTAACAACTCCTCAAAGTATTCCTTCCATCTTCTCAGCACACTTTCCTCACTTGTGATCACATTCCCCTCTCTGTCCTTAATCAACCTCACCTGCTGCACATCCTTCCCAGCTTGATTTCTCTGTCTCGCCAATCTATACAACTCCTTTTCTCCTTCCTTTGTTTCCAAACTCTCATACAACTCCTCATATGCCTTTTGTTTGGCCTTGGCCACTTCCCTCTTCACCTCCCTTGTCCTCTCTTTGTACTCCAGTCTGTTCTCTTCTGTTCTGTCACTGTCCCATCTCTTCTTCGCTAATCTCTTTCTCTGCACACTCTCCTGGATCTCCTCATTCCACCACCAGGTCTCTTTGTCCTCCTTTCTCTGCCCAGAGGACATACCTAGCACCTTCCTACCTGTCTCCCTCATCACTGCAGCTGTAGTCTCCCAATCATCTGGGAATATCTCAACACTACCCAGAACTGCCCTTACTTCCTTCCTGAAGTCTTCACAACATGTCTCTTTCCTTAGTTTCCACCACTTGATCTTCTGCTCTGTCTTCACTCTCTTCCTTTTTGTCACCTCCATCGTCATTTTACACACTACCATCCGATGTTGTTTGGCTACACTCTCACCTGCCACCACCTTACAGTCTCTAATCTCCCTCAGATTACATCTTCTACATAGAATATAATCTATCTGTGTGGACCTGCCTCCACTCTTGTAAGTCACCCTATGTTCCTCTTTCTTTTGGAAATATGTGTTTACCACAGCCATTTCCATTCTCTTTGCAAAATCTACCACTGCCTGTCCTTCTACGTTTCTCTCCCTAACACCAAACCTGCCTATCACTTCCTCATCTCCTCTGTTCCCTTCCCCTACATGACCATTTAGGTCTGCTCCAATCACCACTCTCTCTCTCCTGGGGATACTCTCTACCATCCAATCTAGCTCCTTCCAGAACTTCTCCTTTTCTTCCAACTCACAGCCCACCTGTGGGGCATAACCACTAACAACATTAATCATCTCTCCTTCTACTTCTACCTTCACACACATCAACCTGTCTGACTCTCTTTTCACCTCTACCACATTTCTTACATATTCTTCCTTTAGGATCACCCCTACTCCATTTCTCTTCCCATCTGAACCATGATAAAACAGTTTGTAGCCTCCTCCAATGTTTCTAGCCTTACTGCCCTTCCACCTGGTCTCCTGCACACACAAAATATCTACTCTTCTTCTCTCCATCACATCAGCTATTTCTCTACTTTTCCCTGTCATTGTACCTACATTCAAAGTTCCAAACTTCAGACTAACACTTCTATTCTTCATCTTTTCTCTTTTTCTCCTAACCAAACGCCCTCCTCTTCTTCTCTGTCTCTGACCAACAGTAATCCAATTTCCATCAGTGCCTTGTTGGTCAACGGCACTGTTGGCGGTCGTTGTTAACCCGGGCCTCGACCGATCTGGTATGGAAATCGTTTTATTGATCTGCATATTTGATTTAGCTAAACATTTTACGCCGGATGCCCTTCCTGACGCAACCCTCACCATTTATCCGGGCTTGGGACCGGCACTATAAACACGGTTTCGTGTACCCTCGTGGCTGGCTTGGAATCACCAATAACTGTGATGTTATACTGTAATTGTTTTGTTGGCTATAAAATGTATTAATGGGAATCTTCAGGGTTCATCACAGTTTGTTTCTAATTCTTTTTGTTTACATCCTATATTAGTGATCATAGCCCTGGTGGTTTCTTTGGTAATGTGGTTTAGACGGTAATACTTTCTCCAATATCACCTGCCAGCAATTGAAAAGCATCAGAAGGACACTTAATATCAGAGCATCAGCAAAGAAATTGTTCAAATGTTTTGCAGGAGCTGTTTTTTTCTCCCATTATCAGTTGTTTCCAGAATTACAGTAAATCCATTAACGTCTAAAATAATATTTTCAGAAAAAATGAAATCCAACAAGGCCCCACCAAAGAACAGAGGAGTTGACTCAGAGGATGAGGTTCCGTCACCACCTAAGATCAAAGTTGCTTCAAAAAAGAGATTTGTGTAAGTGTCTCCTGAATACCCATCTGTTGGTATTGATTTATAACTGTGACTCATTCATAGTCTTCATGTTTTTTTGTTTTTTTAACAGAAATCCAAAACACAAACTATCCATTCACACAATATCAGACGATGAAGGCAATAAAATGGAGGATAAAATAAACAGGCTTCTGGAGATGTTTCCAAGGTTGACAAGGACACAGGTTCTGAAGGTGAAACTTAACATGCATTTAAGGCTACAAATTAAGAGTCTCTCAGACTTTCTATGTATTAATGACTTGATAATGTTTATTTTATTTCAT
>NC_024327.1:12224608-12230777 GCF_000523025.1 Cynoglossus semilaevis | reverse complement strand
TTCAGGTTATTAAAAGCACAAGCACATTAGATGGAGCTGTTGCTGCCTGTCTGTTGGAGTATGGCGATAAAGAAGGTAATTAACATTCTTGAAATGACTGGGAAACATGTATTTTATTTTAATTTGACTCATTTTCTGGGGCAAAGAGCAGAATTAAAAATTGGAGGGAGATGGTATGAGGGATTTGTGGCTATATTTCTATTGTAGAAGGAGATGGTTTAAAGTAATTGTGTGCATTTGATACAATGGATGTGTTTTTGTTTTCTCTGCTTCAGAACCAAACAAGAAGAGAAAGGTGGATGAACGTAGTAACTCACAGGATGGTGGTCAAGATCAACCTAGGAAAAAGAGGCAACCATCATTGGTAAGATCACTTAGATCAACAGACGAAAGGAATGAATTACCCTGAAGTTGAAGCTAATTTAATTATTTGTACTAGATATACTGTAGTTTGTCCATCCAGTTTTGATAAATAAAACAGTATATTGATAAAAATTGAGAAAAATGAGAACATTGCATTGAACTTCCTTGTCATTGCCTCAGTAGTTGAGTAACTTTTTTTTTATTGAAAAAGCCCACAAGAAAAAGCTCTGATTGGGTCACTCGAGGCTCTGTCAGAGGTGACTGTTACATTCCTCTGCGCAGGAGCACTTTTAGTCAGTCGGCCTGGTCAGTAAGGAGTGTATGTGCATGGAACTCTGTACCTGAGGAGGTTAAACTGCCTACAATATACAAGACCTTCACAAAAAAATTGAAAATGTGGCTTATCAACACCTACAGTTGCCAACACTAAAAGATAGGCCTGTTGTGATGTTTGAATGTTATGATCAAATGTTATGTTGTGATATGTTGTAATGTTTTCTTTCTTAATTGTATAGTAAGTGTTTTGTATTATATTGTATTGTATGTATTGTGTGTGCTTTCTGCCTTCTTACATCATGGCCAGGGGACTACAGATGAAAACTAGCCTTCTAGCTAACTCTGGCTTTTTTAACCATGTGTAATCATGTGTTTTATGAAATTGCACTGTCCCCTTATAAATAAACTAAACTAAACTCTTTACCTTTCATTGGTAAGGTCTCTGAAGAAGAAGAAGAAGGAGGAGATGATGACGATTGTGATGATGATAATGAAGAAAAAGAACCAAGTTGGGAGAAGCAGGAGGCCATGGTGAGGAGGCTGCAAAGAAAGTTTCCTGATCAGGACAAGGAGGTACAAACCTGTAGACACTTTGTTGCCATTTGTAACGCTTTTATTCATTTTTTTTTTTTTATTTAGCCGTTTATAGAGGAACGATATTCTCACTTTTTGCATGTGGTAGTGGTTAAAGATTGGGCTTGTAATCAAGATTCAAATCCCAGTTTTGGTAGGGAGCATTACTAATAGTCGGTGTGTATGGTGAATCACTGGTGCGATAAACAGATGTTTTAAATGCAGGGATTAGTTCCCCTATAATAATGAATGTTGAACAAAAAATGTCATTAATAAAGGTTAACATGAGCTAATTTAGGTTTAAACAATTAAACTTAAGTCTTCTCTTTGCCTTATTATGAATTTATAAATGTGTAAATGATGTGATATTTTGGTTTTGATTGCACAGAAAATGTTCTTTTCTGACAATAGGCCATGTAATAGAGCTTGCACAATAATAGTCAACTTGGAGACAAAAACAGGTTTTTGTTTTGATGGATTTGTGTTTGAGCTTTGACTCCTCATGTCTGTGCAGGAGTTGCGAATGGTGCTGCAAGAACACAACTGGGACGATGAAGAGGCTCTGCAGGTGCTGCAGATGTTCTCTGACCCAGGTAAGACTACAACAGGTACACAGCCACCTTCTCACTAATTTACTTTACATCTAACTGGTTCAATCTTTCTTTGTGATGTTCTTTGCTCAGTTAGTTGCAGTTCCCCCGACTCTAAAAAAGAAACTTCCAACAAATTAAAGCACAAAGACAAGTCAAACAGGACACACAGAAAAAGGCACAAGCATGTTGAAGGGCTCATAATTATCAGTGAAACCGATCTGGACAGTGCCAACGATTCAGAAGCTAGAAAACAAAGTGAAAATGAATCAGATGTTGAAGTCACATCTAGAGCTTCAACACTGTCCACGTGGCTTCAAAAAGAATCCAAGCCTGTGTCTTCATCCTCATCTCTCAAGAATGAATATAGTTCTACCTCGAAAAAAAATTCTTCTACTTCTGCTGCTGCCCAGATGTTGTCAAGGTTTGCCAGTGGCACCAGTTTAGCTAGTTTAGCTAAGAAACAAGCAGCAGAAAGTAAGAGGAAGGCACGTGCCATGAAAGAACACGTCAGCTCTGAGGGGGAAAGTGATGGAGGAGAGGACACTGTGAGTAGTGAGTTTGATGACTCGGACAATGAACCGGATTCTAACACTGCCATGACTGGCATTAAGCAGGAGATGCTAGACTTTTTCAAGGAGGCATCGCTAGATGAGCTGTCGCAGATCTCTGGCTGTTCTGTCAAGAAAGCCAGCAGAATCATAGAGATGAGACCCTTCAAAAAGTGGCAAACACTGGTGAGTTTTTTTTTTTTTTGGAAAATAATACATTCTATTGAAAAATTACGTAAGACCAACGTGCGAAAAATTCCTGTGGTTAAGGTGCAGAAATTCCCTCAAATAGATATATCATCAATAATTGTTTTAGACAATTTCTCAATAAACATTACTCGGAGAGTGTCAAATAAATACTTCTGAAATAGAGGGACAACTTTTGATAACATTTATTTGCAGATTCAAAGATGAACAAATGTTTGGCTAATAATGTAACTTAGTCTTTTTCGGGTTTGACAAAAACAACTGTTCTTCTTCTATGGTCATTTTCTTTTTTACTAAACATGTAAGTTTTTTTTCTGTCTCTTGCACGGATTCGATTGGCTTAGGAAATTATTTTTATCGTAAGAGCCAAATAAGCTGTGCCAACTGAAATAGAGGCGCTCAAATAAAATTGACCAAACCTTGAGATTCCAGCAGTTAAGGCTTGTCCAGACATTAAATGTAGCGCCTTTATTCTCATAGAAAAAATCTTCCCTTTGCAATGATTAGTAACAAAAGATCATTAACCTCAATAATGTTTTCTTAGTTTGATATACCGTAGTTTAAATTAAAAGAAATATCTGGGATTTTGTCCATTGTAATGCTATTCATTGGTTATAGTAAATACATCAGCAGTTTCTACAATCTAGTAAACAGCATGAACTTTTGCAGATCATCTAGATTGGTTGATTGATTTAATTTATTGATTATGTGCATTGACATTAGCTATTAAAATTGTTGCATCATGTGTAGTTTAACAGGTGTTCCTAATAAAGTCGCAAAATATAATGACCAAAGCGGATTTGTCTTATACAACTTTTAACCTGTCTACTTTTTCTTTCCTCAGGTGGAAATCCTTCAGAAAGAGAATGGACTCTCTGAGCATTTACTTGTTGGCTGCAAACATTTCCTCAAAGAGCGAAAAGTAGTCTTAGGGCTTATGTCCAAATGTGAGACTATTTCCTCCAAAATGGTCAAACAGGTGACCAAGGTGATGGAGAGTGGCACAGGAGCCAAGAAACAGCCCAGTTTACTCAACAGCCAGTGAGTTACACCTCTACTCAGTTTATTATTATTTTACAAATGGTTCATTAAAAATCTGCGCAGTGGTAAACTAAGGTGCATCAGTCTGTGAGTGCTGTTTAAATGTTTTCTTTGCCGGTGTGGTTGATGTTCTTGCACAACCCACCAAAAACCTTTTTGCATCAAATTGTGTAGGTTTATATTATAGTGTTCTTGCCACATCATTTTTTTTCACATTGTGCTTCTTTTTTGATGCAATTCAAAAGGTTTTGAGCATAAATTTCGAGAAATTATAAATTACTTAAACTTCGACCAGGCAGATACACTGAGAGGTACTGTGTTAATCAACTGTTGTTTTTGTTTCAGGCTCCACTTGAAACCTTATCAGCTGATTGGGCTGAAGTGGCTGCTGCTGCTGCACGAGCATAAACTAAGCGCAATCCTGGCTGATGAAATGGTTAGAGGACAAAACCTGCTGACATTTGAGGAAGGGGGGGCACTAAGTTAAAGACCCTGTTATCTTTTTTTAGTGTGTCTGCTCTTTATGTACACTTGTTTATTATTTTGTATCTGGCTGACACTTTATCTGGTCTTTTTTCACTTTCTTCCATTTTCTCAGGGTTTGGGTAAAACAATCCAAGCTATATCTTTTTTGGCCCAGTTGTATGAGAATGGAATAGAGGGACCTTACCTTATCACTGTGCCATCATCTACACTTGGTAATGGACAAATCACACTCACTACTAGTTTACAGTTTCTTTTGTTAGTTTGTTATTGAAATAGTAAGAAATAAAGGATTGTGCGAATTGTAGCAGAATTTACAATTAAATCTGCATCAGTGTAAAAAATTATTGATCGGCTTAAAAAGGATTTTGTACACGATTATTTTTCTGCTTTTTCTGCATTTACATTTAATAGGATAACTGTGAACTATTTTATCCATCCATCCATCATCAACCGCTTATCCGGGTCACGGGGGCAACAGGTGGCCCTCTTCCTCGACACTTCCTCCAGCTGTTCTGGGGGGACCCCAAGGCGCTCCCAGGCCAGCCGAGTGATGTAGTCGCTCCAGTGTGTCCTAGGTCTTTCCCTGGGTCTCCTCCCAGAGGGACAGGACCCGAGCACCTCCCGAGGGAGGCGTCCGAGGGGCATACGATGTAAATGCCCCAGCCACCTCAGCTGACTCCTCTCGATGTGGAGGAGCAGCAGCTCTACTTCAAGCTCCTCTTGGGTGACAGAGCTCCTCACCCTATCTCTAAGGGAGCACTCTGCCACTTGCGGAGAAAGCTCATTTCAGCCGCTTGTATCCGGGATCTTGTTCTTTCGGTCATGACCCAAAGCTCATGACCATAGGTGAGGGTAGGAACGTATATCGACCGGTAAATCGAGAGCTCTGCCTTTCGGCTCAGCTCCTTCTTCTGAGCTGACCGATACAGCCCCGAAGGGTGCATACCACCTTTTTCCGGTCGAGAACCATGGCCTTGGACTTAGAGGTGCTAATTCTCATCCCAGCGGCTTTACACTCGACTGCAAACCGCCCCAGTGCATGCTGCAGGTCCTGGTTCGAAGAGGCCAACAAGACCACATCAACCACAAAAAGCAGAGATGAAATCCGGTGGCTACCGAACTGGACCCCACCCGACACCTGGCTGTGCCTAGAAATTCTGTCCATAAAGATAATGAACAGAACCGGTGGCAGCCCTGCCGTAGACCAACATGCACCGGGAACAGGTCCGACTTACTGCCGGCAATGCGAACCAAGCTCCTACTCCGATCGTACAGGGACCGGACAGCCCTTAGAAGAGGGCCCCCGAACCCCATACTCTCGGAGCACCCTCCACAGAATACCATGAGGGACACAGTCGAAGCCTTTTCCAAGTCCATAAAACACGTGCACCGGTTGGGCAAACTCCCATGAACCCTCAAGCACCCTGTGGAGGGTATAGAGCTGGTCCAGTGTTCCACGACCAGGACGAAAACCGCATTGTTCCTCTTGAATCCGAGGTTCGACTATCGGCCGGATTCTCCTCTCCAGTACCCTGGAATAGACTTTTCCCGGGAGCCTGAGGAGTGTGATCCCCGATGGTTGGAACACACCCTCCGGTCCCCCTTTTTGAAAAGAGGCACCACAACCCCGGTCTGCCAGTCCAGGGGTACTGTTCCGGACTGCCACACGATGCTGCAGAGACGTGTCAACCACCAGTCAGACAGCCCCACAACATCCAGAGACTTGAGGTACTCAGGGCGGATCTCATCCACCCCCGGCACCTTTCCACCGAGCAGCTTTTTGACTGCCTCAGCGACCTCAGCACAGGAGATGGGAGGATCAGCTGCCGAGCCCTCAGCCTCAGCTCCCTCCACGGAAGGCGTGTCAATGGGATTCAGGAGATCCTCGAAATATTTCTTCCACCTCCTGAAGACATCCTCAGTCGAGGTCAACTGAAAGTGCTTCCCCTTCCTGAGGCGCCAGGTGGTTTGCCAGAATCTTTTCAAGGTCGACTGGTAGTCCTCCTCCATGGCCTTCCCGAACTTTTCCCAGACCCGAGTTTTTGGTTCTGCGACTACCCGAGCCACAGGACGCCTCGCCTG
>NC_024327.1:12219271-12224465 GCF_000523025.1 Cynoglossus semilaevis | reverse complement strand
AGCTCAGCCCCTCTCTTCACCCTAGTGTCCAATACATATGGCCGGATGTCAGATGACAAAACTACAAAGTCATTGATCTCCGGCCTAGGGTGTCCTGGTGCCAAGTGCACTGATGGACACCCTTATGTTTGAACATGGTGTTTGTTATGGACCAAACTGTGACTAGCACAGAAGTCCAATAACAAAACACCACTTGGATTTAGATCGGGGAGGCCGTTCTTCCCAATCACGCCCCTCCAGGTGTCACTGTCGCTGCCCACGTGGGCGTTGAAGTCCCCCAACAGGACGGGTATTCTATACTGCTATTCGGCCCGTAGGCTGAAACAACAGTGATACACATATCCCTGACTCGAAGGCACAGGGAAGTGACCCTCTCGCTCAGTGGAGAAAACTCCAACACACGACTGGCAAGCTGGGGAGGTATAAGTAAGGCTACGCCAGCACACCGCCTCTTACCGTGAGCAACTCCAGAGTAGAAGAGAGTCCAGCCTCTCTCAAGGAGTTGGGTCCCAGAGCCCAGGCTGTGCGTGGAGGTGAGCCTGACTATATCTGGTCGGTATCACTCAATCTCCCGCATGAACTCAGGCTCTTTTCCCCCCAGTGAGGTGACATTCCATGTCCCCATAGCCAGAATGGTTGTCGCACAACTGCCACCCAAATCACAAGGCACCGGCCCCCTTGTGTGCCTTCCTGCGGGTGGTGGCCCCTTTGGAAAGCAGGCTGAAGTCGCTTGTTTGGGCTGAGCCCGGCCGGGTCCCGTGAGGAAGGACCTGGCCACCAGGTGCTCGCCTGCGATCCCCAACCCCGGGCCTGGCTCCAGGGTGGGGCCCCGGTGACGTCAATCCGGGCGACGTAAACCTCTTTGATGTTGTGTTGTTTTGAACCGCTATTTGTCTGATCCGTCGCCTAGGACCTGTTTGCCTTGGGAGACCCTACCAGAGGCATTAAGCCCCCGACAACATAGCTCCTAGGTTCGTTCGGATACTTGAACCCCTCCACCACGTTAAGGCTGCGGTTCAAGGAGGGGAACTATTTTATTATTGTCCTAAATGTAGTAAACAAGAAAGTCTCATTCTCATAATCACTATTGTTTCTAAATTAAAACTATTTCCTGCAGTAATGTGTGATGATAAATAAGCAATTTCTGAGTCTGATTTTCTTTTCTCTTTTAAAAGATAATTGGGTCAGAGAACTGAAGTTGTGGTGTCCAAGCCTTAGTGTTTTAGTATACTATGGTAAGTCAATGTTGTGCTCTCTCATTTTAAGCTGAATGTGTTTGTATTCTAAAAAAAAATCTAGCAATTTGGGGAAAAAGGAAGGATCAGGCAGAATTAATTTCCTCATCTTCTTTACAGGATCAGTAGAAGACCGCCGCTACCTCAGGCACGATATCCTCAGTGGAAAGACCCACTTCAATGTCATAGTCACCACGTGAGCATCAGTGCAGGCGATTCATATTCTTTGCCTGTGAAGTTGGTTTAGAAGACTAAGCCTTTTTACTTTGTTTTTCCAGGTATAACTTAGCTATAGGAAACGACAACGATCGCAGCCTTTTCAGAAAGCTGAAACTGAAGTATGCTGTGTTTGATGAGGGTCACATGCTGAAAAACATGAGTACCCTACGCTACCGCCACCTAATGTCCATAAATGTTAGTGCCCGTGGGGGGGGGGGTTTGTTTTTGTTTTTGTTTTTATTATTATTTTCGCATACCTGCCTAGCTATGCTTTACATCTGGAGTTTCAAATCTTTTTTTCCCCGGACTGTCTTTTAGGCAGAGCATCGATTGCTGCTAACAGGAACTCCATTACAGAACAACCTCTTAGAGCTGATTTCTCTCTTGAACTTCATCATGCCCTCAATGTTCTCCAGCTCCACTACACAGCTCACAAAAATGTTTTCTATGGTAAGTGAGTGCATGAATCTCACATATTCCTGGGTAACTAGCATTTAAGGCAGACTAGTAACTGAAACCACAAGCATGTTTCCTCTTTAAATATATGATAAATTACACTAGTATTTTTGTTGCTTTTTAAAACTGTCAAAACATTCCTGATACATTAAAATATCTTAAACTTCCCTTTTGTTTTTGTTGTTGTCTTGTTTCCTATTTATTTTGTAAATCAATTGAGAATACTATTTGTTGCAGGGCAAATAATCTGGTATTTCTATTCTATATTCTATTTAAGAACGTTCAAGAATTATTTTGTGTTGTGTGTCAGAAATCTCAGGTGGAGAGCCGTTTTGAGAGAGATCGAATATCTCAGGCCAAACTTATCATGAAACCCTTTATTCTCAGAAGAGTCAAGAGTGAGGTGAGTTGATCAGGATTTTGTTTGTGAATGTTATTTGTTCTGATGTGAAGCTGCCTATTAAAATATACTAAATAAATATTTGCTATACATATAATGTATAATATTAAGTGAATATTTACCTTGCATATTTTCTCCAAAAGGTTGCGTAGTTTTTTCCCATAGTTTATGCCACCTAGTCAACAACAGTTTGAAGTATTTACTCATGAACTAACTTCTGTTTCTCAAAAACTGATGGTGTTTCCTTTATTCCAGGTCCTAAAGCAGCTGCCAGCTAAAGAAGAGAAAGTGGAGTACTGTTTGATGAGTGAGAAACAGAAGGTGCTGTACGATAAGCTCTTAAAGAAACTCAAGTTGTCCACAACTGGCAAAAGTGAGAGTCTGATTTAGATGACAACTTCCTCTCATGTATCACATTCTCTGTGCGTCACATGTGTAAATGTGTTTAATCATTTTTTTCAAACACAGACCGTGAGTTGTGCAACGTGATGATGCAGCTTAGAAAGATGGCCAATCATCCACTACTACACAGACAGTACTACACTACAAAGAAGCTAAAAGCCATGAGCAAACTTATGCTGAAGGTCAGTCCTGCTCTCCAACCATTGATTGATTCCAGAAATAAAAGACTAGAATTAAATTATGTTGTTTTATCCGAGGATTTTGTCCAAACCAATCCCATTAGTTATAGGGTTACTATACCCCCTCAGGATCCAAGTCACTATGATGCAGATGCTGCTCTGATCCAGGAGGACATGGAAATTATGTCAGACTTTGAGCTGCATGGCCTGTGTAAGCAGTACACCTCCATCAGCTCTTACCAACTGGAAAAGGACATCCTGCTGGACTCTGGGAAATTCCATTACCTCACAGAGCTGCTGGCCTCGCACAAAGATAAGGTACATACAAACCGTGCAGGCAGAAGAATACACTGCACATATGAAGAAGGACATGCAGCATAACCTTACTTTAACCCTACAGGGAGACAGAGTGGTACTCTTCAGTCAGTTCACCATGATGCTGGACATTGTGGAAGTGCTGCTGAAACATCTCAAGCATCGTTACGTCAGGTTGGATGGATCCACACCCATAGCTGACAGGTCAGAGTTAGGTTTAATTAAACTTTCTAGCTCACAGACCAAAATGAAGTTAAAAATTTGACCAGACGGCCGGATCAGTATTGGTTGGATGCAGAATGTTTGGGTGAAATAATATAAATGTAATGTACAAGGTTAGACCTTAAACCTTCAAAGGAAATTTAGCACATTTTGTGTCTGCCCCATCTAGTGGCAGTAACTGAAATTACAATCAATTCATTGCAAGGCATACAACAGGAGGAATTAAATCAGTCTTTACCATATGCTGTACCAGTGTCTGGCTGGCCAGATTAGAAAGTATCTGCCCCACGGGCTGTGGTTTGCCCAGGTCTGTTCTAGTTAAAAGTGGATTTAATGCTATCAACTGACCTGACAAAACCACTGACTCTTATACATCATGCACGTTATAAGAGAGACAATGATTTTGTCAGGTCAGTTGAGAGCATTTAAACCACTTTTAACTGGACCAATTAACTTTTAACTGTAAATAACATTGTTTTTAAAAGTATGAATACATTTATTTTTAGGATTGTGTTGATAGACGAATTCAACACAGCCCCTGACATATTTGTGTTCCTGTTGTCTACACGGGCTGGAGGCCTGGGCATCAACCTCACCTCAGCTAATGTTGTCATTCTACATGACATTGACTGCAATCCCTATAATGACAAACAGGCTGAGGACAGGTGTCACCGTGTTGGCCAATCCAGGTTGGATGGAAATTTGACTACATATTGATTACATTTTTTTTTCATATTCATCTAAAATTATGATGAGAAAAAAACATGGTTAAATAATTATGTGTTTGTAATCTGTTAGAACTGTCAAGGTCATCAGATTGATCAGTAAGGACAGCATTGAGGATGGCATACTGCAGCTGGGACAGAAGAAGCTGAAGCTGGAAAAGGACATGACGGCTGCAGATGAAGGTGAGAAGATGTACATTCACTTCTATTATGTTGCTGAGTGGTTGAGTGAAAGAAGTAGATAAGACAATAAAGACACAGTCCTCTAACGTAATATTAACATACAGCACTTTTTATTCAGGTAAAAAAAAAAAAAACTAGAGGGACTTTGACAAGAAAATATATGTGAAGTCATTTAAGATTCTTTGTTGACATATGTCTTACAAAGAAATTTGAAAACAGTGACCTGGTTTGATTAGAATGTTTTGGAGCCTTTGGGCATTATCTTACAGTTCAGTCCCTGTAGACCATAGCTTAATGGAAAGGACACAAATGATTATACATGGAATACAAAAGATAGTCTGCTTAACCTTTCTTTATACCTTTACATGTTTTTGTCAGTTTTAATCTTCTTGTGCATGCAAACAAAACAGAAGTTTAAGAATGAATTGAATATTTAACATGATTAATCACAGGTAGCTGTGGATTAAATTTGATTACTTGTGACAATAATTATTTATTATTTAATGTGATAAACAACGTTGCTATATGTGAAATAGAAGATCTGTATACTGTAACAGAGGGAAATAACAGCAGGTAGGCAAGTTTGTGTTTCTCATCTGTTTTTATTTGTAACTATTTCAAATGATGGAATTATTAATGTGGAAACATGTCAAGAAAAAATTGAGAAAGTATCACTCCAAATTTGCTGTTCATCTTTCAGTCATTGTGTGACATCTTTTGTGGACTGTGAAGATTAACTGGTTACTGAGCTTTTCATCCCCTGTGTTGTTAAGTTATCCATTTCACACATTACATTAGGCTGATTCATAATTCGGCAGCTGCTTTGTGATACAAGAACTGGTTGGATGTTGGCATGTT
>NC_024327.1:12213568-12219198 GCF_000523025.1 Cynoglossus semilaevis | reverse complement strand
AGATAGACTTTACTGCAGTTTGTATTTTACTGACATCTTTGCACATTTTGTTTCATTGATAAAAAAAATTAAAACATAACCTTTCTGTTCCTTAGATGGGGAAACAACCATAACAGAAGATATGGCTTCTTTGCTTAAAGCCTCACTGGGACTGTGATACACACACTTAAACAAAAGGTAGACTTGAGACTGGGTAAATACATTTCTGAATGCATTCCCTTGATCCTGGGTAGACTGTTGGTCCAACAGGAGAACCACTGAGTGGTCAGATAAATGGACTGTGCCACAACACTCTTTTTACATTAATACTTTGTCAAGGTTTAAGAATGGGGAAAGCCCAGATGTGAATTTGGCCACTTGAACACAACCTTTAAAGTCTCGATTAATTGTTGTTATTGCTGTATGTTTTTGAAATGTGGGAAATTCGGACTGAAACCCTTTTGAATCTCATCTCTGTGATGGAAAAGTAGCCGTCACTTTACACAGGTAAGACAACATGAATGCAGCGACTAAACGGTTAAAGTAGATGAAACAGAGAGAAAGTTGTTGGTTTTGTTTACCATCACCGATAATAAGTCTTATTGGTTTGATCAATTCCCTGACAAATTAAAAAAGAAAACTGCAAAATATGACCAAATGGAAACAGGGAACACGCTTGCAGTTGTCTAAGTAATTTCATCCTGAAACAATAAGTTTAAACTTGCTTTTATATTCATTAACAGTTTAAGTTAATGATAAATAATAAAATAATAATATATATATAATAATAAAAACATCTGCTGCCTTCATTGATGGTGTGATCTGTGTTGGCCAGTATGTTGTAGATGTTTACATGTGACTGTAAAAGGCAACATCATTTGTATGTTCTTTATTGAACAGAATAAAAATAATAAAAAGAAATTATATAATAAATATTGAACATATCGAGGAGGGAAATTAGTGTTGTTTTAGGGTAAATTACGATAAACCTTATCTCAAGTCACTCTGCTTATACCCACAGTTAATTTAACACAAATATAATTACAAGTATTATAAACATACTGTGCATGGCCTGTATAGTATGTAACATAAGAACCCTAAACAAAATTAGCCTTCGGTGCAATAATGATTTTATTTTGAAATACATTTGAAAATGTGTTGACAGCACAAAACTATTATGTACTACAGTTGCATTAAATATATGGCTGCAGAAAACTTTACAGCATAATTTTACATGAGTCAAAGAAATTGAAATTCAAGTCAATTCAGTTTCAGTATTTGTACAATAAGCGGTGCAGAATGTCCTTGGTTCATTATTGCTGCCACTGCTTCAGGATCGGGGCAGAGACACAAATATAGTGCACCTGTTACTGTAACTACCTTAAATAATAAACGTCTTAAAGTTTCTAAATCCACTGTTTGGCCTGTGGTCTATCGATGATAATGTCAGAGGTTATAATTATAAAAGATAATTATAGGATTGTGACCTTATATGGTTTATGTGCTAAACTAATCCAATACCTCTGCTTAAGTGAAATTCATTTTGGTGAGAATCCTGTTTTCGATGCCTGGCATTTTCCTCATTAATGTACAGTCTGTGGCAAGCAAAATGGGTGACCTGCAACAGGATTGTATTTTTAAAAGGATTATGGACAGTCTTGAAGTAATACGTCATGTTTTGATAATGAGAATGGCTTCGTCCTATTTCAAACCACATAAATGCAAAAGAGGAGTGAGGTAACAATATACACTATATTACCAAAAGTATTCGCTCACCTGCCTTGAATCATACTATGAACTGAAGTGCCATCCCATTCCTAATGGTTCAATATGCTGTCGGTCCACCTTTTGCAGCTATTACAGCTGGGAAGACTGTCCACAAGGTTGAGGAGAGTGTTTATAGGAATTTTTGACCATTCTTCCAAAATCGCATTGGTGAGGTCACACACTGATGTTGGTCGAGAAGGCCTGGCTCTCAGTCTCGGCTCTAATTCATCCCAAAGGTGTTCTATTGGGTTCAGGTCAGGACTCTGTGCAGGCCAGTCAAGTTCATCCACACCAGACTCTGTCATCCATGTCTTTATGGACCTTGCTTTGTGCACTGGTGCACAGTCATGTTGGAAGAGAAAGGGGCCCGCTCCAAACTGTTCCCACAAGGTTGGGAGCATGGAATTTTCTTTTTTTCAGGAGCTGGGCCTGGCCCCTTAGTTCCAGTGAAAGGAACTTTGAATGCTTCAGGATACCCAAACATTTTGGACAATTCCAAAAAAGCTGTAATAGCTGCAAAAGGTTGACCGACAGCATATTGAACCATTAGGAATGGGATGGCACTTCAGTTCATAGTATGATTCAAGGCAGGTGAGCGAATACTTTTGGTAATATAGTGTATGTTAAGAGTCTAAATCAATCTATATATAATTGAAACTTATCAGTGGCTCCTGTTCTTACTTTATTTTCCCAAACTCACAGCCAAAGGGGAATGAATTTTCAAAGATGATGATGATGACCTCCAGATCCAGGATGACCTGCAATTGCTACCTAAAGAATTCTACTGGGAATACTGTATTTATAATACCATAATATTAAAATCTGTAACTGGAAGGGACAATCATTATTAAGTGCTGGGTGTGTATTGTTCACACCTATACCCTGTTAAATGAGTGTCACGTTTTATGGTGTAGGTGAAATAAAGGACGCCTTTCTTTAGCTGACAGCTCAGAGAGTGAGTTCCTCGCTCAGGAAACCCCACACAGACTCCAGCCATGTCGTTATAGAGCACATCTCTGTCCCAGACTTCAAACCTCAACGCCTGACCAAGTTCTACCGAGCCAGAGTCATAGGTGGCATTCCGGTTTCTGTCTCCTTTTACATGCCGTTGTAGAAGATTTTCACATAGGCATCAGTTTTGGTGAAAGTGTGTGCCCTCAGACCTGCAGCTCTGTGGATCTCTAATCTGAGATGACCTCTGCCGGCCCTCAGAGGACAGCAGTTGTGATCTAGATTGGCAGTTGAGGAACAGTTCTTGACAGCCGACTGATCCTGAAGCTGGTTTTCCTTAATGTACTCTGTGACAAGGCTTTTCAGATTCTCTCTTACTTGGCTGTCGTCCACCAAGTGGTGTAAGGGGAAGATGGCATAGGTAACTACATCAGGGTTGTTGTGGAGACTGTTCATCCAGCTGTGGTAGGCTTAAGATGGGTCCGGCTGATAAGGGATGTCCGGGAAGTACCTCTCTCCTCTGATCACCTCAATCTTATGGGTCATAAAGCCTTGGTAGAAGCCCATGCTCATGTTGCCCTTCAGAAGTTTCTAACACTTGTTGGAGAGGGACGCGTTACTAGGGAGAAACCCAAGAGCCAATCGCAGTTTGCCGTTCAAGCATTTATTGATTTCTGACTCAGAGAACCCCTTCAGTGTTGCCAGGCAGATCCTGAAGGCAGTGATTCTCCTCACTTTACCCCCCAGCTGGACCTGGGAGAAGAAGAAGCCAAAAATGAGTCACTGAGATTTATTTTCAATTCTCTTTTGACTTGTTTTATATAGTATAAAAAGAAAAACATAATATATAGGCCTGTCAAACTATTTACATTTTTGATCTGTGCACAAAAACAGTAACAGTAGGTATTTTTTATTTATAACTAATCCAAATGATGGAGTTATAATGTAGACAAAGATACATGCCAAAAACATGCCAAACAATAACTTAAAATTTGCTTAATTGGGGTTGTGGAGCACATTGAGGTTAATTTCAAAGCATTACAGAAGCTGTCTTCAACAATATTAATCAGTCCACAGTTTCTTGCAATCTATTTGACATTAGTGTCTTATTTACTGCCATGCTCTCGATGAAGGTGGTCTGACATGTTTGGCATCTGACTTAGAGTTGGAGCTCTAAATTATATTTTATCTGCTCTTTCGGCAGCAGGCTGCGGCAACCTCAGTGCAGAACAGAAACGCTACCGGAAGACAACCCTCCCATCAGCCATCAAACTATTAAATACTGCAAATTTTCCACTCATAATTTACTTATGCCAATATGTTCTTCATTGTTTTCCGCAGCGGGTTTAGTTTAGTTTAGTTTATTTAAAAGGGGACAGTGCAATTTCATAAAACACATGATTAATGTGTTAAAAAATTAACATGGTTAAAAAAGCCAGTTAGCCAGAAGGCTAGTTTTCATCTGTAGTCCCCTGGCCATGATGTAAGAAGGCAGAAAGCACACAATACATATACAATATAATACAAAACACTTCCTATACAATTAAGAAAGAATACGACATTACAACATATCACAACATAACATTTTAAGTCTACAAATGTGTGAAGACTGCCCCAGTTTAAAACACTGTATTTTTTTAAATTGCACAGTGATGATAGTGCCTAGATTTTTAATCCATAACTTTAATTGCTTGTTTGTACAAGACTTCCAACGGTTTTTTTTGCACTTTGACCAGCCTGGGACCAACTGGTTAGGCAAAAGTTCAAGTGACTGAAAATCATCGAATGCAAGTACATTTTTGCAGCTTCAGTTGACATTTCATTTCAAATTCCACGAAAATTTACGAGATTTAACTTGATTTTATACACAGTTTATCAATATGGGCTTTAAAGGAAAGCTGTGAATCTATTATTAGCCCAGGATATTTATATTGGCTGACAATTTGTATTTTCTCTCCATTAACATGTATATTGGGATCAGGTGATATTCTATTTATTTTAGTGAAATACATGCCTACAGTTTTAGAAATGTTTAGCTGTAGACAGCACTCTTGCAACCAAGTTGTGACACAGGACATTGTTTTAATGAGTTTAGCAGCAACAGTTTCTTTGGTACGACCATGAACAAAGAAAACCATGTCGTCTGCATACATAAGCATTCAGCTTCAGAACAAACAGTGGGCAAATCATTACTATAAAGACTAAATAAAAAGGCGGCTAATATTGACCCCTGAGGGACTCCGGAGGTTAACCTAAGAGAGTCAGATCTGCAGTTGTTAACTGATACAGATTGTGTTCGATTCTGCAGATATGATTCAATCCAACTTACAGCGTTGTGAGAGAAGTTCAATTTTGAGAGCTTGGTAAGAAGAACAGAGTGATTTACTGTATCAAATGCTTTCCTGAGGTCCAAAAACACTGCTCCTACAACTCCACCCTTATCGAGAAAATATTTTATGTTCTCAATTTCAGTGAAATGGTTGGATCTGAAACCAAACTGCATGGCATGGAGGGAGGGGGAGCTGCTGTTTTAGTGATGGACGATCTGCTGTCACCCATTTTTCTGCGATTTTGGAAAGAGAAGAATGCTTATTGGGCGGTAGTTGTGCAGAGAAGTTGAGTCACCGGATTTTAAGACAGGGGTAACAATAGCCGATTTCCAGGCCTTTGGAAAGTGACCCAATGGAATTGAAAAATTAATGATTGAGGCAATAGGAGTGGTGAGAGCTGAACCTAGATCTTTGAGGAAGTTCATGTCCATTCCAAAAACATCCTTTGCTTTAGATGGTTTGAGTGATTTAATTAAATCGATAACTTTGGTCTCGGTAATGTTTGTAATAGTAAATGAGTATATATATATATATATATATATATATATATATATATATATATATGTATATATATATATATATATATAATAGTGTGTGTTGTGT
>NC_024327.1:12210227-12213529 GCF_000523025.1 Cynoglossus semilaevis | reverse complement strand
AAGGCCATTCTTTCTAGCTTTTAGTTTAATTGGCCGTGTAAATTGTGTAATAATTTGTTGTATTTTGTTGGCCATATTAGAACAGTCATCATCTAGAGTTTTGCCAGAGACCAATTCATCCCAGTTTAGTTCTTTGATTGAATCTTGGAAGTTTTGTTGTTCCTGTTTTGGTATTATATAGAACTCGGTGGCGGCCAAGGGTTTGAAGCGCTTTTTATTTAATTTTCTTGTAACCATCATGATTGTGATCAGACATTCCTGTAAGCAAATTGTATGATTTCAAGATCCTTTCTGACCTATTAGTAAAAGCTAGATCGATCTGGGTGTAGGTGGAGTTTGTAATTCTGGTAGGGCCAATAATTACCTGAGTCATATCCATATCATCCATAACCTTTTTCAATTTTTTCCTAACTTTAACTTCCCAATTAACATTTAGGTCGTCCATTATTATCCCCTCTTTTGCAAGATTGTGTTGTTTCAATAAAATGTCCAGCTTTTCGAAAAAATCCACGTTTGATGAAGGAGGCCTATGAATAACTACAAGAGTAAAAGACATTTGCTGTGACAATGAGACTGTCAGTCCAAGAAACTCCAATCAATTTTCATGTGTAACATCACAATTACAAGTATCCTTGGCATAAATCATAACACCTTCTCCCTTGGAACCCTGTCTGTCTTTCCTAAGCATTTTATAACCAGGTACAGTTAGTGTTGCTAAGGGCGAAGATGCATGGAGCCATGTCTCAGATAGGCAAAGGATTTGAGTCAGTGAGAAGGTGGTGGACCTGATCATATTTTGTTAGAATACTTTGTATATTTAAGTGTGCACAAAGAATGCCTTTTGGTTTATGTGTTGAATCCCATATTAGTTTAGAGTTATTAACAGTTTGAAATACCCTGAATCTTTTATTGACATCTACCATTGGCCCAGCTAACAGAGGTGGAGGCCCAGCAAGCAGTGGAGTTGGCCCCGGTAGCAGTGGTGGAGAGCCAGCTAGCAGGGGTAAAGGTCCAGCTAGAAGTGATGAAGGCCCAGCTAGCAAAGGTGAAAGCCCAGCTAGCAGAGGTGGAGATCTAGCTAGCAAAGGTGAAGGTCCAGCTAGCAGGGGTAAAGGTCCAGCTAGAAGTGATGAAGGCCCAGCTATGAAAAGTCACGCTTTTATTTACCACCACTAGCTGTAAAATGACTAGAAAATATAGTAAAGACATTGACAAGGTTAGAAATAATGATTTGTATTTGAAATAATAATTTTTTCCTTCAAACTTTGCTTTCGTCAAAGAATCCTCCATTTGCAGCAATTACAGCATTGCAGACCTTTGGCATTCTAGCTGTTAATTTGTTGAGGTAATCTGGAGAAATTTCACCCCACGCTTCTAGAAGCCCCTCCCACAAGTTGGATTGGCTGGATGGACACTTCTTGCGTACCATACGGTCAAGCTGCTCCCACAACAGCTCAATGGGGTTTAGATCTGGTGACTGCGTTGGCCACTCCATTACAGATAGAATACCAGTTGCCTGCTTCTTCTCTAAATAGTTCTTGCACTATTTGGAGGTGTGCTTTGGGTCATTGTCCTGTTGTAGGATGAAATTGACTCCAATCAAGCGCTGTCCACAGGGTATGGCATGGCGTTGCAAAATGGAGTGATAGCCTTTCTTATTCAAAATCCCTTTTACCCTGAACAAATCTCCCACCTTACCAGCACCAAAGCAACCCCAGACCATCACATTACCCCCACCTTGCTTGACTGATGGCGTCAGGCACTCTTCCAGCATCTTTTCAGTTGTTCTGCATCTCACAAATGTTCTTCTGTGTGATCCAAACACCTCAAACTTTGATTCGTCCGTCGATAACACTTTTTTCCAATCTTCCTCTGTCCAATGTCTGTGTTCTTTTGCCCATACTAATCTTTTTCTTTTATTGGCCAGTCTCAGATATGGCTTTTTCTTTGCCACTCTGCCCTGAAGGCCAGCATCCCAGAGTCGCCTCTTCACTGTGGGTGTTGACACTGGCGTTTTGTGGGTACTATTTAATGAAGCTGCCAGTTGAGGACCTGTGAGGCGTCTATTTCTCAAACTAGAGACTCTAATGTACTTATCTTCTTGCTCAGTTGTGCAGCGGGGCCTCCCACTTCTCTTTCTACTCTGGGGAGAGCCTGTTTGTGCTGTTCTCTGAAGGGAGTAGTACACACCGTTGTAAGAAATCTTCAGTTTTTTGGCAATTTCTCGCATGGAATAGCCTTCATTTCTAAGAACAAGAATAGACTGTCGAGTTTCACATGAAAGTTCTCTTTTTCTGGCCATTTTGAGCATTTAATCGACCCCACAAATGTGATGCTCCAGATACTCAACCTGCTCAAAGGAAGGTCAGTTTTATAGTTTCTCTAACCAGCTAAACTGTTTTCAGCTGTGCTAACATGATTGCACAAGGGTTTTCTAATCATCCATTAGCCTTCTCATGCAATGAGCAAACACATTGTACCATTAGAACACTGGAGTGATAGTTGCTGGAAATGGGCCTCTATACACCAATGTAGATATTGCACCAAAAAACAGACATTTGCAGCTAGAATAGTCATTTACCACATTAGCAATGTATAAAGTGTATGTCTGATTAGTTTAAAGTTATCTTCATTGAAAAAAAACAGTGCTTTTCTTTCAAAAATAAGGAAATTTCTAAGTGACTCCAAACTTTTGAACGGTAGTGTATGTGCTATTGTATTAATGGGGTTTTTTTTCACTATTTTCTTGGATTTAGATATGGATTTTGTTTTAGGATGGTTGATCCACCCATTTTTACATACAGTAAATTGTTGGATTGTGTATTTTTCACCACTACAATCCAAATAAATACTAACTGTGGTTATTATGTATAGACTCATTTATATACTCATATAGAATCATTTCTCCTCCTTGCCCTGCACGTCACAAAACAAAACATCATTTGTGAAACCAACATTGTTAACAAACTGGAAGTTTAAAATGTATTAAGTGCTGGACAGTGGACTTTATCTGACACTGGTTTCCCAGTGGGAGAAAAGTGTTGTGGTTCCAATTTATAAGAAGAGTGATGCACAGAGTTGAAACAACTACAGAGGGATAAAGTTGATGAGCCATACGATGAAGATTTGGGAAAGATTAGTTGAAGCTAGGTTGAGGCAAGAAGTGGAGATTTGTGAACAACAGTATGGTTTCATGCCTAGGAAGAGTACCACAGATGCAATATTTGCCTTGAGGATGCTGATGGAGAAGTACAGAGAAGGTCAGAAGGAGCTACATTGTGTATTTGTAGATTTAGAAAAGG
>NC_024327.1:12205269-12209772 GCF_000523025.1 Cynoglossus semilaevis | reverse complement strand
TGGAGAAAAGTGTCAGGAGTGATCTGTGACAGAAGAGTGTCAGCTAAGGTGAAGGGAAAGGTTTACAGGACGGTGGTGAGAACCAGCCATGATGTATGGTTTAGAGACAGTAGCAATAGGCAGAAGACAGGACTGTGGGGTCATTTTGACCTGAAGACAATATTTGTACCGTTTTATTTAATTTTTTTTTGTACAGCTTACATGGAAATATGAATAAAGGCAACAGTTTACTTTTTCTAATGTTGGGGTAAATCTAGGAAAAGTCATCAAATTTCAAGTTGAAAAATATCATTTAGGGGATTTTTGTTTTGGTTTTTAACACAGTGGCGGGTCATTTTGACCCGAGGACAACAGGAGGGTTAAGGCAGTTCTGTATTTGAATTCCAATTTACAGCCTAACCACACAGCTAAAATAACGAAGGAGTGGCTTCGGAACAACTCTGTGGCCATTCTTGACTGGCCCAGCCAGAGCCCTGACCTAAACCCAATTGAGCATCTCTGGAGAGACCTGAAAATGGCTGTCCACCAACATTCACCATCCAACCTGACGGAACTGGAGAGGATCTGCAAGGAAGAATGGCAGAGGATCCCCAAATCCAGGTGTGAAAAACTCAAAAGGGTGCTACTCAATACTGAGCAAAGGGTCTGAATACTTATGACCATGTGATATTTCAGTTTTTCTTTTTTAATACATTTGCAAACATTTCTACATTTCAGTTTTTTCTGTCAAGATGGGGTGCTGAGTGTACATTAATGAGAAATAAAATGAACTTTTTTGATCTTAGCAAATGGCTGCAATGAAACAAAGAGTGACAAATTTAAAGGGGTCTGAATACTTTCCGTACCCACTGTATATGTAAATATGTGTATATATAAACATATATGAATAAATATATATAAATATATGTATTATGGCATGCCATTCAGGAAATTAATCTTTGAATATATATACAAAAAGTCTGAATATATATGAACAAATCCTGAATATATATACAAAAATCCTGGCGGGTTGTGCAGGCCAGGTCAGTGAGAGCGGTCTGCGGTCAGTGTGACCACAGCGGAGGTGAGGAGGACCCTCCAAAGGATCAACCCACGTAAAGCTGCTGGTCCCGACAACATCCCTGGGCGGCTGCTAAGGGGCTGCGCACACCTGCTGACGGAGGTATTGACAGAGATCTTCAATACCTCCCTCCAACAGACGACAGTCCCCACCTGTTTGAAGGCCTGAATGACTATCGGCCGGTAGCCCTCACCCCAATAGTCATGAAGTGCTTCGAAAGACTGGTTATGGCCCGCATCAAGGACTCCATCAATGTCACTGAGGACCTACACCAGTATGCATACAGGAACAACAGATCCTCAGAGGACGCCATCTCCTCTGTAGTTCACACAACCCTCACCCACTTAGAGGAGAAGGAGCTCCACCATCTGCAACTGGGTACTGGACTTTCTGTCAGATAGGCCGCAATCTGTGAGGATCCATGGCGTCTCCTCCGTCATGCTCAGCACCGGCACCCCCCAGGGCTGCGTGCTGAGCCCCCTCCTATTCACCCTGCTCACACACGACTGCTCAGCACTACATCCGAGCTGTCTGATTGTGAAGTTCGCGGATGATACAGCCGTGGTCGGACGCATCACAGCCAACGATGAGTCCAACTACAGGCAGGAGGTAGAACATCTGGAGGGTTGGTGTAGAGAAAACCTCTGCATCAATGCGAAGAAGACCAAGGAGATGATCATTGACTTCAGAAGGGGGAGACACCCCCCCTCCCCTGCACATTGGAGGGACAGCAGTGGAAGTGATCTCCAGCTTCAGGTACCTGGGAGTACACATCTCCGATGACCTCACCTGGAGAACCAACACTTCCTGCCTGATCAGGAAAGCGCACCAACGCCTCTACTTCCTGAGGAGACTGAGGCGTGCTGGACTGGGGAGCTCAGTCCTAACCTCTTTCTACAGATGTGTGGTGGAGGGTGAGGAACAGCTTCCTCCCTGAAGCTGTGAGACTGTTGAACTCCGGTGGACCCCTGTAACCCCTGTCCCCCCCACATTGACTCTGCCAAATACCCCCTCCCCCCACAACAGAAAATATGTGGGCCTGCTCAAGACCTCACAACTATTGTCCTCACATTCGTCGCTCTTGTTGCCCTGACCAGGGCTGTTGTTCTTGTTCTTGTCGTTGTTCTTGTCTTTCACTCATGCACAATCACCACTTTATCTTTCTCTCTTGCACTATGCTGAACTATTCCCCTCTGTCACTTGTACTCGAGCCGGGACCGGGGAAACTAATTTCGTTCATCCCATGTCTAACGTGTTGCAATGACAATAAAGAACCTTGAGTCCTATATTTTGAATTGGGTCGTTTTGTGTGAGGTCTGATTGAAGGTTTTATTTAAAATTTCTATAGCATGTAGAGGGTCATTTTGTGGTGAGAGCTCTGGTGGAGGGGTCTGATTTAAATTTTGCTAAATATTATTTAATTGATTTATAGCTAATTGAATTTCTGTTTTAAACATGTCATTAAAGTCTCCTGGCGATGGTTGACCTAACTCTGAGCCCTGCTTCCTCGCAGGAGCTCTCGGGGGAATGGGTGGGGCTCCGGCTGGACTATCTGCGAGAACCGCTGCCGAAAGTGGGGATGTAGCTCTCACACTTGACACTTGACCAATCAAAGTGTCAACCCCCTTAGGTTCGGCTGGGACACTTGCGGGTGTTGACGTCAGTGGTCCTATATATAATGAAATAAAATGTTAATGTCTGATTTTAAAAAAGTACATTTAATTTAATTAATTGATTAATTAATTGCATTTTTACAAAAGATTTAATTTAATTAATTCTGTAGCAAGAAACAGACGAACAAAAAAAAATAAAATAAATGCATTTGTCTATGACAGAGGTACAGGAAGTAGTGATGGGAAGAACGACTCTTTTTACTGATTCGGATCTTTGACTCTCGAACAGTAAAATGAACAAGTCGTGAAGGAATCTTGAATGAATAATTTCATTCGTTTTACAGCAGGTGGCGCTTTAGCCTTATTGTGGGCGTTGTAAAGGCGGCTGGGGTTCTCCGGCACTAAATACTGAAGGCAACATGGTTTGCTTCTGCTGACAAAGTCTAAAAAGTACACAAAATACCATAAGCAATTAAACCATGTGAAAACAGAAAAACAGCACAATGTGAAGATGAATGAGAGCAAAAGAGACCCGAGCTCTCTGTCACGTGACAAATGAATCGAATCTGCGAGAACGAAAGATTAGTTCACAGAGAGTGATTCGTTCACGGCAAAAGATTAGTTCACAGCGAAAAATTAGTTCACAGTGAATAATTCGTTCACAGCGAAAGATTAGTTCACGGCGAAAGGAGGGAAAAGCTCGACAACGCCACCCTGGGAATTTCACCCAGGGAATTGCTCAAACACAAGGCACAAAGGTTCGTGGTTACTGGAGGGCAAGAGACGCAGTTCAAGTTTGAAAATACAAATTTTATTCAACATTTGTTTTTAAAAAGTATACTCCATAAAACTCATTCACACAAATAAAAGAGAAACCTAATCATGGCTGAGGCCGAAGTGGATGGGCAAGGGCTAGTGCAGGGGCAGGATCCACCAAAATAAGGCAAAAATAACTTTAACTAAATCACAAGGCACACGTGGCAGACACACCCTCAGTGAAGAAACCCACTCCCAGGGGACACAGCAAGATACGACAGGAGGACACCACCACCAGGTCACCAGCACCGCCACCACCAGCCTACAGCAACTGAAGAGGAAAAAAGAATAGCACATTAGTAGACGACCACAGCAGCACACAAAAAGCAGGGCGGAGGCCGAAGTGGATGGGCAAGGGCTAGTGCAGGGGCAGGATCCACCAAAATAAGGCAAAAATAACTTTAACTAAATCACAAGGCACACGTGGCAGACACACCCTCAGTGAAGAAACCCACTCCCAGGGGACACAGCAAGATACGACAGGAGGACACCACCACCAGGTCACCAGCACCGCCACCACCGGCCTACAGCAACTGAAGAGGAAAAAGAATAACACATTAGTGGGGTTGCACACACACAAAAAAGAAAGTACCCAAAACTTAACAAAACTATAAATAAATGAGCAAACTCCAGGCTTAAGCAAAATGATAACTGCCCAAAACAAAACTCAAACAATTTACAAAACAACTCTGTATTAACAAAATAGAATTACATAAACAAAATCCAGGGTCAACCTAGACACACTATCACAATCACACGTTCACACACTGATCCACTCAGCATAAGGGGGGATCAGTCCCCAGTAAAAAATAAAAATAAAAAAGTGCTTATGCCCGGACCTTGGTGTACGGCCGAACAATCGTCCTGCACAGTGTGCATCTTGGAAGCCGTGAAGCTGCCGACGGCCGCAAAGGAACACCGTAGGCAGCAACAGATAAACGGCAATACAGTGAAAGCAGCACAAAATAACACCAAACAAAGCAGCAGCGGCCCAATGAGGTGGTTACAACACCT
>NC_024327.1:12202903-12204568 GCF_000523025.1 Cynoglossus semilaevis | reverse complement strand
AAAGATTAGTTCACGGCGAAAGATTAGTTCACAGAGAATGATTCGTTTGCAATGAATGATTAGTTCACAGAGAGTGATCCGTTTGCAATGAAAGATTAGTTCACAGTGAAAGATTAGTTCGCAGAGTGTGATTAGTTCGCAGTGAGTGATTCGTGAGTTCAATATGAACAAATATTTAATATGACTCGGTAGTCACGAGTCACGAATCTTTCATATGACTCGGTAGTCACGAGTCATATGAAAGATTCGTTCATTTTGAACGAATCAGTCGCGAACGACACATCACTACAGACCAGCATTCACCACCGACCAACGACCACAGCAGCACACACAGGGAGCACGGAGCAGCACACAATAGTGAAAGATTAGTTCACAGCGAAAGATTAGTTCGCAGAGAGTGATTTGTGAGTGATTCGTGAGTTCAATATGAACAAATCTTTCATATGACTTGGGAGTCACGAATCTTTCATATGACTCGGGAGTCACGAGTCATATGAAAGATTCGTTCATTTTGAACGAATCACTCGCGACGGACACATCACTAACAGGAAGCACAAACTTCGTTTGAGTGTAGCGGCGCGTGGAGACAACATCGTCTCCTGTTTTTCTTTTACAATAACTGTGTAAAAAAGTTAAAAAATACAATTATGCTTACCCGACTCTTGCTGTCTTGCTCCTCCCAAACGAATCGTTCGACTCCTGTAGAGCCTGTTTGTCCTGGGACAGACGGTCAGCAGCGGGCGTATGGCTGGGGTCTGAACCTCACTGGATGTTTGGCTTCTCCGCAGACCAGGTCCTCTGCTCCGGTGGTTCTCTCTATTATCGTACTTCACACCTGCTTGATGTCACTGATTTATCTGTGAAACACCGCAGGTTTTGGACCCGGGTTTAAACCGTCTTCAACCCGCGGAGGTGCAATGGTCACAGGTGGAGCTTGGTTGGGGTACACCGCTGCTTCTTCAGTTTCTCGGCTCTCTGCTTTGTTGAGGCTGTCGTTAAGATCCTGCAGCCTCTCCGCACGGCCAGTTAAACCTGCAAATTGTTTTGTTTTTTTTTTTTCAATAAAACTTTTTTATGTTTTTTGTGAAAACATAAAAAAGTTGAAAAGAATGAAATAGTTAAAATAAAATAAACGGTACCTATATCCGATTGTGTAAGACTGATTCCGAGTAACTCAGAAGAACTCATTTAAAAAAAGACAAAAATCAAATAATTACAAAATAAAACTAAAAAACAACTTGTTTAGTAAATGCGGTGAATCTCAGTCATAACTTCTAAAACACAACGGATACCAATAATTTGACTTTCTACAAAGTAAAAAAGTAACCAAGTATTTAAGATTTGCGAAGTTGAGTTTTACCAGTGCTCATCCTTGTTAGTCGTTCGTCGTCTCTGGCGAATGTAACTGGAGACGGTCTCGTAGGTGCGCTTATATTGTGTTTCAAACGAACGTGTTTGTGGTGAAAATGGGGCGACTGGTCTTTAACGGGGATCATTGTGTTTTTAAAGTTTTTTTTTAAGAATCCAGACATTAGTGACTCTTTAAAGTGTGTGTGTGTTTGTATGTGTGCGGGTGTGTGGAGGTGTGTGTGTGTGCATGGAGGAGTGGTAAGTAGAGCAGCAGCCGGTGGAGTCAACAGGTTAGAAAAAACTCAGCAGTCTGAG
>NC_024327.1:12199965-12202842 GCF_000523025.1 Cynoglossus semilaevis | reverse complement strand
TTGTAACTTGCCAGCCAAATAGCACCAAATGTCTTTTTACGTTCACAGGGCTCTTTAACGCTGGGAAAATAAGTCAGCTTTTGCTTTTATGCAGAATCTGCTTCTTTTTTGCCAATATTTTTATGGTTGAACAGTTGTAACACACACCCAGTCGTTGGAATACTGCATCAACTCTGCCCCCCCGATGTCACACACACTGATCCCCGCTGATGGAGACGTAGATCCCCCGTCTCGTATTTGAACAAATACCACCAAGTACCACGCTGACCATACAGCTCCAAAGACCGTTTTTGATGCAGAGACGCAGGAGAAGTTTGAAGCCTTTGCAACTTGGTAGCTGGTGGACTCAAACTTGAAGCCTTCTGGACCCAAGTCCGCTTCCTTAACCCTCGTGTTGCCCTTTGGGTCAAGGTGACCTGGTGACTGCTAACACATCCCTCCCGTTGTCGCCTTTGCTTTGTATGTGTTGTGTGTGTGCCTGTGCTACATTTGTTGTTGTGTGCATGACGTTGGTCACTTTCAGAGATCATCTTTTGTTGCTGAATATCAGTTCAGATTTCAAGAATAAAAAGAAGAAAAAAGTAACCCAGTTAAAAACATTGAGCCAAGCATTTCATGCAAGTATGTGAAAAGGTTGAAATTCATTTGAAATTTTATATGAAATGTTTAAACCAAGTTTAAGAATGTATATTATGTTGTTTATGTTTGTTACGTGTGTTTATTGTTTTATTCAAAAGATATATTATTAAATGTGTACAGTTTATTTGCATGGGGATTGTTTATTCGTTTCAGACATTGGTCACTTTCAGAGATCATCTTTTAAATCCCAGTCCACAAGCATCCTCATTCACAACACGTTCACTTAGGCTGTTTTTTTTTATTATGATACATGTTCACATTATTTATTGACTGTATCAAAAAATAATAGATATTTAAAAAATAATTAAATTAAAATTTAAACATTTAATTAAGTATTTAAATTAAATTAAAATTTTAAATGAAGATATGGAATAATACAATATAAAATACTGTTAAGATATAAATACATTTATTTAATCTTTACAATATATTCATTATATTAAGTTTCCATATCAATTTATACTGTTTTTAAATGCTGTACTAAAAGGAGAAGTACTGAAGAAAGGTGTACATGCTGATGGTTTACATAACAGGATAGTGTATGGTACTGATGGCACTGACTGTTACGCTTGGAGATAGAGACAGGTCACAGAATTGGCCTGAACCAGTTTCTCTGCCCAAATAATGGGGAAAACAGAACATCAAAAAGGAAAATAATCCAAAGTGCATTTCTTTGATCTAACCTGAGTTACTGAGCAGAATAGCTCAGCACATGTACATGTCTTCTATTGGTGGAGAATCTTTGTTTGAAGCAGCCTTTGCCAATCAGTGCTCAGAAGTGGCGCGTGAACACCACATGGCTGTAAAGGGTTAAGGTTCTGACCATTGATGTGTGTGTAAAAAGAAAATGTATTTAAGCTTTGAGCACTGAGGAGCAACCTCAGTGCAGTTCTGAATGTAACCATTGTTCTGCACTCCTTGCTTAAAACAACTAAAACTTTTAAAACTTGAGAGCTGGTGTTTGATTCTTTATTTGATCAGATCTTTGTTTAATCTTTATTTGAATTCTTTGTGTTAGGAAACTGGGGTATGAACTAACAGCATTTTTTACAGTCCTATCTAGCAGAGAAAGTTTGCTGACAAATACAATGACTTCAATTATATTATTGTATATACTAGGTCATCAAATTAGTGTCAGTTGAGTCTGTCAACTAGGTTGCCTGTAGGAATTTTTAATGTCCAGCAGGTGTCAGTATTCAGTGACACAGTATCGACACAGTATCAATACAGTTTGGCAATATGTCGAAACGATTCATTACACCTCATCTACCCATCACTACTTGATATCACAGAGCTTTATTTCAAATGAGTGTGTGTGTTTGTGTGTGTGCATGTGTGGGGTGTTTAAAAATCCACTTCTATGTCACCACAGGGGGAGAACACTGTCCTACTATAGTTTAAAAAAATGAAGAAAAACATTACACAAACACTTGATATCAGAGCCACAGAGACACTATTTTAATTATAATTTTTGTGTTGTCACTAGAATTTACACAAAAGCACACATACCTGGTCACCCAAGTAAGTTCTGTAGGTTTTTTTTTAGAAGCAGTCAGTGAACGAGCTGAGGATCTCCGAGCAGAGGTTCACCAGTCATCTACAAAGCCAAGCATTTCCATGGCTTCTAAGCACCTGCAAAGCTGAGGGTCACAAAACTTTTTATTTTTACACTCATGGGCACTTTCCTCTAATCCCAGGCACTTATGGACTGCAACTGTTGCAACGTACTCATCAACATTTCAAAGTGTTTGCCTGAACCGTGGTCTGCATCATCATTGTCTTGCTATCTTGGCCTTCCGACACAGGTTTTGGCTGATCAGACATTGGGTCCATTCAACTCGTAACAACGTCGTGACAAACTTCGATATCCCTCTTTCTGGAAATGTAGTTTGCTGAACCTCACACCCTTTATATACACTATATTACCAAAAGTATTCGCTCACCTGCCTTGACTCATACTATGAACTGAAGTGCCATCCCATTCCTAACCCAGAGTTCAGTATGACGTCGGTCCACCTTTTGCAGCTATTACAGCTTCAACTCTTCTGGGAAGACTGTCCACAAGGTTGAGGAGAGTGTTTATAGGAATTTTTGACCATTCTTCCAAAAGCGCATTGGTGAGGTCACACACTGATGTTGGTCGAGAAGGCCTGGCTCTCAGTCTCGGCTCTAATTCATCCCAAAGGTGTTCTATCGGGTTTCATCAGGAGAGCCCCGACGCACCGACCTCGATTGAAC
>NC_024327.1:12198268-12199865 GCF_000523025.1 Cynoglossus semilaevis | reverse complement strand
GGAGGGGAGCAGAAAGGAGGAAACTGAGTGGGTAGAAGGGGGGAGATCACATGTAGTGTCGGAGGTGGGTTGTGGACTAAGATGCTTATGAATTTTCTGGATCTTTTCATCAAAAAATGCCATGAGGGAGTTACAGAATACAGTTGAGTACAGATGAGATGGTAGAGAGTCTGGGGCTTGGACAATCTTCTTGTACAGTGAGTATAGTGATTTTTTGTTGCCTTCATGTGAACAGATTAAATCAGTGTAGTAATTGGATTTAATTGGGTGATGCAGTCCTTGTAGTGCAGCATGTGATTCTTGTAAATGTCTTTGTGAATAGTTAGTCCGGATTTGCGTTGGAGCCGTTCAAGTTGTCAGCCTTTGGCTTTCATGAGTTAAAGTTCTGGTGTAAACCAGGGGGCAGAACGGGAGAAGGAAACAGACCTGTTTTTTAGCGGAGCAAGAGAGTTGAGTATGTGTTGAAGTCCAACGTTGTAGTGAAAGACTAGTTCATCGGGGTGGTTAGATTGTGAAAATCCATGAGGGGGTAAATACTAGAGGCAAGAGAGTCCAAGTTAATGTTCTTAATATTACGGTAGGAGATGAGACGGGGCAGCTTGGAAACAAAAAGAGGGACACTTATATTAAATGAGAGGAGGAAATGGTCAGTTATTGGGAGTTCATCAGCTGTGTGGTTGGAAGGAGAGACACCAGAGCAGCAAATTAGGTCCAAGATGTGCCCATGAGTATGAGGGACATTAGTAAACTGTTGGATTCCAAAGCTGTCCATGCAAGTCTTTGGTAAGAGGGTTATTAATATTATCCATGTGGAAGTTGAAATCTCCCAGTACTATATTGTTTGGTGAGAGGGTAGACAAATTAGTAAGCAGAGCAGCAAAGTCATTTAAAAACTGGTTATTGGGTTTAGGGAACAGAGGTGAATTATCGCAAGACCTCCTCCTCGGCCGGATTCGCGGGGTTGACAGATGTAAACAAACACCGTAGGAGTGGATTCGTTGTAGAGATGGGAAGACCGACTCTTTTTATTGATTCGAATCTTTGACTCTCGAACAGTAAAATGAACGAGTCGTGAACGAATCTTGAACTAATCATTTCATTCGTTTTACAGCAGGTGGCGCTTTAGCCCTATTGTGGGTGTTGTAAAGAAGGCTGCGGTTCTCCGACACTAAATAAGGCAACATGGTTTGCTTCTGCTGACAAAGTCTACAAAGTACACAAAATGCCATAAGTAATTAAAACCATGTGAAAAGCTAAGAAAAAAAACACTCACCACAATGTGAATGAGAGCAAAAAAGACCCGAGCTTTTTCACGTGACAAATGAAACGAATCTGCGAGAACGAGGCGAAAGATTAGTTCACAGAGAATGATCCGTTCATAGTGATTAGTTCACAGCAAAAGATTAGTTCACGGCGAAAGATTAGTTCACAGAGAATGATCCGTTCATAGTGATTAGTTCACAGCAAAAGATTAGTTCACGGCGAAAGATTAGTTCACGCCAAAATATTAGTTCACAGAGAATGATTCGTTCACAGCAAAAGATTAGTTCATGGCGAAAGATTAGTTTACAGAAAATGATTCGTTCACAGCAAAAGA
>NC_024327.1:12183771-12193695 GCF_000523025.1 Cynoglossus semilaevis | reverse complement strand
CTGTTGATAAAGCCATCATTTGTTGTTTTGCTGGGTCAACTGATCCGTTGCCTAGGCCCTGTTTGCCTTGGGAGACCCTACCGGGGCATTAAGCCCCCGACAACATAGCTCCTAGGTTCATTCGGATAGTTGAACCCCTCCACCACGTTAAGGTTGTGGTTCAAATATTCAGGTGGAGGAGTTTAAGTATCTTGGGGTCTTGTTCACGAGTGACGGAAGGATGGAACGTGAGATTGACAGGCGGATCGGTGCAGCAGCAGCAGTAATGCGGTCGCTGTATCAGTCCGTTGTGGTGAAGAAGGTGTTGAGCAGAAAGGCAAAGCTCTCGATTTACCTGTCAATCTACGTTCCTACCCTCACCTATGGTCATGAGCTTTGGATCATGACCGAAAGAACAAGATCCCGGATACAAGTGGCCGAAATGAGTTTTCTCCACAGGGTGGCAAGGCGTTCCCTTGGAGATAGGGTGAAGAGCTCTGTCACCCGGGAGGAGCTCGAAATAGAGCCGCTGCTCCTCCACATCGCGAGGAGTCAGCTGCGGTGGCTTGGGCATTTACATTGCATGCCCCCTGGACGCCTCCCTCGGGAGGTGCTCCGGTCCTGTCTCTCTGGGAGGTGACCTAGGGGAAGACCTAGGACACACTGGAGCGACTACGTCACTCGGCTGACCTGGGAGCGCCTTGGGGTCCCCCAGGAACAGCTGGTGGAAGTGTCTGGGGAGAGGGAAGTCTGGATGTCCCTGCTCAGACTGTTGCCCCCACGACAAAGCAGTGGCAAACGACAAGAATTGTTACAGTAATGTAGACAATCAAAGGTGGAAGACTACAATGTCATGATGGTTCTGCCAAAACCAAGTCACAACAAAACTGTTTCTATGTGAAATAGAAAACAATAGAAAATTGATTTGACTAGATTAGACTAGACTAAACAAGAAAAGAATAATAGAAATTACTTGATAATAAAAAATTAAACAAGACTAGACTAAATTACAATAAAATAGAATACAATAGAAATGCTATACTAATCTACATTACAGAAGACTTCACTAGATTATACCAGACTAAAACAGACATTGAACATAATGATAGACTGGACTATACAGACTAGACTAGAAATTACTAGAATACAAAAGAATAGAATAAAATAGAAATGAATAGAATACAGCACTTGACTACAGTAAACTACACTAAATAAAACTTATAACAGACTGCAATAGACTAGAATAGAATAGATTTATAGACTAGATTGGAATAACTGACGGTGGGATGATAATTACATCACGCATAAATAATCAAAGTACATTGTAACAGACAGTATTGTGGTATTAGGATAATGGTAGGACTGTGTTACCTTCACAGACCATAGGTGTTCCTCTCTACTGTCCTTCAGCTCCACACACAGACCTGTTGTCTTCTCCTGCCCATATAAAACCTTTGTCACAGGCTAGTGCAGCCACACGCACATGGTACTGATGGCACTGACTGTTACGCTTGGAGATAGAGACAGGTCATAGACTAGTATCGCTGCCCAAATAATGAGAAAATCAGAACATCAGAAAAGGGAAAGAATCCAAAGTGCATGTCTTTGATCTAACCTGAGTTACTGAGCAGAATAGCTCAGCACATGTACATGTTTTCTATTGGTGGAGAATCTTTGTTTGGAGCAGCCTTTGCCAATCAGCGCTCAGAAGTAGCGCGTGAACACTGAAGCGCCAAGGTGCTGACCATTGAAGTGTGTGTGTAAAAAGCTATATAAGCTTTGAGCACTGAGGAGTTCCAACAGCATATTTTACAGTCCTATCTAACAGAGAAAGTATCCTGACAGATTTTTTTTACTGAAACATCAATAGGAATAGTTACTGGTTTGATGCAATATGAAAATAAATTAAAATTTCATAATCTGTTTCAGTAAAACCATGTTGAAAATAACGTATCAAATTTAATACAGCAGGTATATAAGGTCATGTAACTCTAAATCAGTCAATTGTCATTTTATTGTTTTTTATGCATTATTGTTGGAAGAATTTAATTTATTATCATTGCTTCATGCTGTACTGTCGTTTTAAGGAACTGTTTGCTTCTCATATTATAATCTAGTGTGCTCAAGACTGATGGAGAAATTACCAGACACAGCCACACCCACATTCACACCCACCTTCTTACTCCATACCCATTCATATACTCACACACGATCACATGATATGTAATCTGATACTTTTGTTAACTAAATAAAAGAGCAGAGGAAGGGTGCAGCAACTCGGAGTTGATGAGGAAGCTGCCAGCAGAGCAAGCTGCACTCTCCCCTTGCAAGTAAAAGATCCAGACGTCTTTTGTGTTTTTACTTTGTCGTCACATGTTAGAATAAACCTAACAATTATATATAACTTTTTTCATTACATAATTTGGTACATTTAGAGTCAGTTCTGAGTGAATGGTTGTTTGTTCCTTCATGTTGGCCCCGTGTCCACAACATACCCCTGCCCATCGGACTCTGTCAGCTGGGATTTGCTCCAACAACCACCATTAAAATTTACAGGAGGAAACAAAGAAAAGGGAAAATAAATGATGTAAAATCAAACATGACCTGTCTATTGATCTGAGATCAGTTTTAGTCCAAACTCTTCACTATGAACAAAAAGCAGCTCTGGGTACATTAACAGTCGAGGGAATAATCGGTTCCAGTCCCAGATACCGGGTTCATCTCTGTGTGTTTAGCAGCGAAGGGGGTTTTAAGCGTCAAGAGACCCCCTGCAGAGACCGTAATCCACAGTGAATAGATGATTAAAGAAGACAACAGCGGCCTCATGCTCTAACACCACCCCAGGCTCAGCATTTTTCAACTCATTAAGTGTTTTTCCACAGTTCACTAGATGTTTGAGAAAAGTCTTCGCCTGCCAAGACATATGGCAGAGTTAGTTGTACAAGGTGGAAAAAAAAAAAGATGAAGGAAGACGGTTTTACCTCAGGTTCACTACAACACCACACTTTCACCAACTGTTGTTAGACAAGTTCAGAGGTCAACTCTGCCAGAGTGGATTCAGGGAGAGGGCAGGGGTATTGGAGTTGCTGTCAGAAAAAGATACATTCAGAATTTCTTCCTAGAAACTAGCATTTTTGTCACCAGACAACAGAAGTCAATAACGGGACGGTTGAAAAAAAAAAGCTCAGATTTTTGGATCAGTTTTATCAGTGGTAGAAAATACCAAAATATTCATCAAGAAGCCTGGCTTTGTTGTTGGAGACGGAGGTGTCAGTGAGGGGCAACAGGTCATCGAACAAACTGCTCTTTATCATTAATATATCATACCTTGCCTGATGGACAAACTGCTGAGGTAACACATCTATTTCACATTTAGCTCCGCTGTCGTAAATAGCGATGTTTTTCCATGCAATGCTTGTTCGTAAAACAAACAACATTGATCCTCTCAACACGAATCTGTTTCTAATTAGTCAAAGCTAATTAGTCATGACTAATTTTCTAATGAGCTGTTGTAAGTTATAAAGATCAAAGATAAAAAATGTAAAAATATAGAAATTAAAATCATGCTTTCTGATGATGTTCCCTAATCATGGATAGAGTGAATGATATTGGACCAAGCACTAAACCTTGAGGAACTCCAACGTTTTACTTCTGTGCATCTAGAGGAAATGCATACTATAAATTTGTTTTTTTATTTTTTTCTCTTCTTCCTCTATTGCTATTTCATCCTTTGGCCAATAGGTGGTCATTTGTCATCTGCGTGACTTTGTGGTTTTTAACTATGCAACTGCATCCTGCCACACTCAGAAAACATGAATTTTGCAAAAGCGCTGGGGATTGAACCCAGGACCTCATACAAGCAAAGCACATGCTCTTCCACTGAGCTACATCCCCTGGTAAGTGCTGCTTCTTTTGTACAAAAATAGATACAACAAGCACTCATAAAACGCTAATTCTGTGACATAACTTGTCATTTTATTTGAATTGGACACACCGGACCTTAAAGCTGTAACAGGGCGTTCTTTACGGCCTATAAACGTCTGAGGTCATTTCCTATTAAAACCAGAGTGACTCCTGGACCCGTTCACACCAGACAATAGATCACACGTGTTTATGAGGATTCCCTGTTCTAGTCCAGGAGAGGACCAGAGAGAAGCTAACTGCAGCTTCAGACTGTTTGGTACTGACCCAGAGAACACTGAGTAAACATGACCTTGTTCACCTGAGGTCGGGGGCCTCCAACCAAGTTTTTTAGAAACAAGACAATCCTGCAATTTGTGTTTACCAAACTTTTTTTTCTGGGAACCCATATTTTAAAAGTCACAAACCTTTGCGACCAAGTCAATAGACATTATTCATAAACTCCTGGGAAACATGATGTGAGACGATCAAAAAAAAAACTCTTGAGACCGACCTGAGGGTCGCGACCCAGTCTTTGGGAAACAACGAATTAGAGCATTTTGAGAACATTTTTAGTAAAAAAATGTTTTTTGGGGATTTTTTTTTTTTTTGGTAAAATCGAAATTTCGCATGTCATGTTGATCAGATGGTGAAAAATTATACTGAAAATTTTTGGAAGTTTTTTTAAAAAAATATTATCTTTTCTATGTTTCTCATCAAATTAGAAAGTTAGTAAAAATATTTTTTTTGACTTTTTTGGTAAAATCGGAATTATGATGAAAAAATATCATGTACAGTACGTACGGTTGGGAAATCTAAGATACCGGCATGTTATGCGTGACGTGTACTGTATATATGGTGAGCATTTAATTAATGTAGGATACCTCAGTTAGACACTGGAGGGCACTGTTGTTGTTCTACTGTTGATAGTGTAGGGAGGTTCGTGAAAGGTAAATACGTATATACGTAACTCATCCTCATCCTTCATCCTCCTCATCCTTCGGAGTACGCATACTAATAACAATCGCACAGAGCCCAATATTTGTAAAATCTCACCATGACTCAAGCCAAGCATAATGTACAATTCATCTGAATCGTGTAAACGAGCCATATTCTTGTAGCTCGTAGGTAGACTTTCATCATTTCATTAATTTCATTTCATTTTATTTATACAGCGCATTTCATGCACAAAGCAAACTCAGTGTGCTTTACAGACATCACGTAATTACGTGAAAGTTGTCACGAAATACACTGGTCCCTCTGCTATCGCAGTCGTTGCGATAGGAGGGCACAACAACAGTGCCCTCCTGTGTCGAACTGAGGTACCCTACATTAATTAAATGCTCACCATATATACAGTACATATGTTACGCATAACATGCCGGTATCTTAGATTTCCCAACCGTACGTACTGTACATGATTGTTTGTTATTTTAATGTATTACCCTGTATGTATGTGTGGCAAAATGTCTTAGATATACTATCTCGTGAGCACGAGATACTTTCTTGTGCTCACGACAAACGGTAGGTGCTTCCTGTGCGTATCCTTCTATACTGTATGGACCGAGCTAATTAAGTTTATTAAAAGAATGGCTACAGAAATGGACTTATTCTCTTTCCTGAAAAGGCGAACTATACCTGATAGTGTCATCAACCAACTAAAAGACGATAAGGTAAAAATAAATGTTTCGTGACAAAAAAAAAAAAATTAGTGACAAAGTAAGCAATACATGTCGAGCCTAATGGTGCTAGCTTTCTCTACCTGCTATGTTAATGTAATTTTTCACATGTTTTTGACGAGTGTCTTGCTTATTACAGATAGACATCAGCGTCATAGACGTTATGACAGATGAAGAGTTAGGACAACACATCAAATGATATGGGGACAGACTTGCATATTAAGAGCATTTTGTCGTCAAAGAACTGCGACAAACGAAGAAGGAGTGGAGACAGTCCGCTCTAATGCAGAGAGTAAGAGACAGGCTCTGGGAACATCGTGCCAACAGTAACACAGATAGCTCTGGTATTGTTGGCAATAAACATGCAGTCAAAGCCACTCGGCGGATTGAAATGGGATGGCTCCACTTTGATAACGGCTCTTATCGCCAGATCAAAACAAAAAATGGAGGTGGAACACGACATTTTCATCCAAAGGACCGGTGGAAGACTTCGAGTTTAATATTCAAGATTACAGTCACAATACAGTATCCCCTGAAATCACAGTGAGCCAGCTGTATGAGCAGACTAAGCTATGCAAGCTGTGCATCTACACAACCTCCAAGCCTAAAGAAGTAATACTTCTCTCTGATGCATCATCTGACTTCGAGCCCACAGATGACAGGGCAATGAAGGTAATTTATCTTCTGCCACATTTCTGTTATTAATACTGTAGATACCGAGTTCACATTCATTGATATTAAGGGTGGAGAATGGGGACTAACGTGTTTCAGATTTTAAAAACATTGTTTGAGGATAAATCTGTCAATATTAAATCTATTACGGACATGAAGCCTGCAAAATATATTGTATATTATTTAGATATTTTATAATATTAATCTGCTGAATCCAAGGTGATAGTTGAGATGCAAGAGGTCAAGAGATGCAAATAGAATTTCCTAAATATTATGTATATATACTGTATATATCTAAATATTTTATCCACTTTTCTCTCCACTTGTGTGCATGTTTAATCACAATAAGTTGAATCAGAAAGACTTGTTTTAAACAGTTTGGCAATCATGGCTGTATAAGCTTATAATTTTCTTTATAGACTAGGAAAATGCAGAGACGATCCTTGAGGAACAAAACCAGGAGACGTCATCACTGGAGGACTGGAACTGATCATCAAGTGGATCATCTAGAGAGCTGCACTGACTTAGATCCAGCACCCAGTGGCTCAATGCAGGAAAACCATGAAAAAGTAAGCCCCAGTATTGCATTTTTATGGACCCAGTTTGTAATATACAGTATGGAACTTGTGTTGTATAGATTAATATTTGCCAAAATGTGCAAAAAATACTTTTTTGAAACAAAAATTGATCAATCAAAATATCAAATACGAATTGAAACAAAAACTTATGTCAAAGAGAACTCTATGAGGACACAGAGATGGGGTTTAAGAGACCATGATTTTGTTGCAAACAACAAATGTAAGTCCATCTCAAATTTTAAATGCAGCTAAGATGATGGAAGTGGGCAAAAGGTTGACAGTTCAGTGCCATGTTAACTCAATATGTATATACCAAAACCATCTGCTCGGGTTTAAGATGTTGTAATCTCATGAATGTGATAGTACACATGACAGCTTTTAAAAGGTATTAATTATATGTTTGTTTTGCTTTTTTGTATTCATTTAATTATCAACAGAGAGGAGAATCAGTCAGTCAATCAAGACCAGCAACTCCTGAGATGAGCAACACAGATGTCCTGCATCCACCATCTTCCAATGATGTTGGCAGTGGATCTGAAGACGAATGTTTAATGCCTGTGTCAATTCAAGATCCAGACCAGTTGTTAAGTGATGAGTCTGAGTTTCCTCTTGCCTGTGCAATCCAAGCATCTCTTGAGGATATCAAAGTAAACCTTGGACCCGTTTTTGGTGATGATGGCGATGGCGATCTAGACTCCACCCTCCCCTGGAATCCACATGAATTCAACAGTATGCAGGTATAGTGGAGAACTGAGTCATTATTTAACAGTGCTGCAAAAATATCACTGCCATTATTATTATTTTAAAAAGTTTTCCCTATTCATTATTCTGTCTATAAAACGTACAAAAACAGTGACAAGTTGTTGTCATCTCAAGTTCTCTCACAGCTGATGTTTTTAGATTACTTTTTCATCCAGACATTCCAAAACCATAAGATATTCCATGTATTGTGATATAAAACAGAAAAGTATCAAATCTAGAACCACAGCATAATTCATTTCTGCATGCTAATTGATATATTGGTTGTCAAATCACATCGAATTACCTTTTTAAAAAATCTTGCAGCACTCTACACTGTATGAGGGACCTGTATCATCAAGCAGTCTTCTAGCATCACCAGACCCATTTGAAAAAGAACTCTTTCTTTTAAAATTAAGACGAGTAAAGTTGGTGATGTCCTTAATATCTTCATGGAACCAAAACTACTTAATGCTAATCTACAAATGGAAATTATAAATGAGAAAGCTGTGGACAGTGATGGTGTGTCAAGAGAAGTATACTCTGCGTTCTGGGAATATTTCTTGGAACAGTGTGAGGGAGAAGATGAACGGGTACCCAGACTACGACCAGACTATTCTGAGAAGTCATGGCAAGCTCTTGGAAGAGTGTGGTTGAAAGGATACCTGGACCACAAAATCATACCAATCAGACTGTCACCAGCTTTTGTTTTTGCCTGTTGTCAAGGACTTGGTTCAGTGGATGAGGAGCTCTTGATGATGTCATTTGCCAGATTTCTTTCAGAGAATGAGCGTGCATCACTTGAAAAAGCACTACAGGGCAACATTGATGAAACTGTTGAAGATGATTTACTCGACATCTTCTCAAGAATGGGCTCACACTGCCTGCCTTCTAAAGACAACCTACGGGCTGCCATTTTAACAATGGCACACAAAGCTCTTCTTCAAGAGTTAAAGTTCATAATTGTTTCCTCTCCAGCATTCACAAAGCTGTGCTAACAGTCATAACCAAAGAAAGCATAATGAAGCTTTACGAATCTAAGTGGCCAACTAGCAAGAAAGTGGCCCAGATGATAAAGCCATCAATTGAAAGCCTAAGTCCACAAGAGCAGACAGCTCTTAACCACCTGCTACGGTATGTGAGAAGCATCAACCAAAGAAAACTGGAGGTCTTCTTACGCTTCTGCACAGCGTCCACTGTGCTGTGCACAGACACAATCACAGTAACTTTTAATAGATTGTGTGGTTTAAGTCGCAGGCCTGTGGCACACACATGTGGAGCAGTTTTTGAGTTACCATACACCTACAGCTCATACCCTGAGTTTCGCCAAGAATTTGACAATGTAAAGCAATCTGGCAATTGCTTTACAATGGATATTGTGTAGTGAACCTAAGAGATCTTACACGTTCCTCTTCTACTGACATTGTTATGGCATTTTTCTGAAACAAACTGTTTCTACAGATTTGCATTTTAAAAACTTTTTGTTTATTTATGTATTACAACTAAGAAAAAATGTTCCACAAGGAGAGGAGATCAAATCAGATGCATGATCTGTTGACATTGCTTTTTTACACTTAAAACTGAAAAAAAAACAGTTTTGATATATATATTTTTTTGCTTTGGTTTTGTTATTTTATTATTGTTAATAATTTTGCTGTAACATTTGCCAGCACACAGAGTTTTACATTTTGTTTAAGTCCAGAAGACAGTTTAAGTTTAATTATTTTGATATGTCAGAAAAGTCTGCTCTCACAGGTCAACATCCCTTTTCATATTATCATGTGCATGTTTCATGCAATTGTTATTAAGAAATAAGTTTATCATTCAGCAAAATAATACATGTTCGATGCACATACAGTACCATTTCAAATGGCTACCCATGGCTGTTTTTGTTGGAGCACAACATTGTTGAATAAAAATGTCAATCTTCTTTCATGCAGTTTTCCTTTGTTGTGGTTTTGTTTGTTTCCTGGTCATGACTAATGTAAAGGTAAAGAAAAACATTTATGACAATACTCCTATATGCTGTACAACAAATATGTCTTTAATTTTAGCACAAATTACTGAGAAGAGCTAATACTCTGTCAATTGAGAAATCTCAGGTAATCCCAGACTTATCTGATCACATGTACAGTTAAGACGCATCTCAAATTAGAGAGCAGATCTTATCTCACTCCTCAAATGCAGGTACAAATCCAATGCTTGATAAGCATCAGCTGGGGAATGCAGCTCTGACTATACCATCAGAATGTTGCAGATGTTGTACAGTGGTATGAAAAAGTTTGGGCACCCCTGATCATTTTCAAGATTTTCCTTTATTGATCATTGGTTGTTCGGAACAGCAATTTCAATTAAATATATCATATAGCAAGTAGTTC
>NC_024327.1:12178257-12182725 GCF_000523025.1 Cynoglossus semilaevis | reverse complement strand
AATACCCTTTCTCATGATTGGCTTCACCTGTGTATGTAGGTCAAGGGTCACTGAGCTTACCAAACAAATTTTGTGTTCCAATAATTAGTGCTAAAGGTATTCAAATCAATAAAACAACAAGGGTGCCCAAATTTCACTTCTTAAATATCACTGTTTGTTTTCTATATGATATATTTAATTGAAATTGCTGTTCCGAACAACCAATGATACATAAAGGAAAATCTTGAAAATGATCAGGGGTGCCCAAACTGTTTCATACCACTGTAGATGTCTATGTCACATGGCACTGCTGGTCGAAATGTGCAGTTACTCTGACACAACTGTACATCGGCTCTGTCCATTGGAGATGTTTGGTCATCACTTCTGTAGAGTTCTGGGAACATGTACATGATTCGAGGTCGACCACTGGGTACCCTGTCATTCTTCGATGGTCTGATGACGTGAATCCCACACATGGACGGTATCATCTAATTTGTCCTAAAATAACGGTATCTTTATAAAAAACAGTTAATTGATATGCAATTTGAAATTCTCATGTGGGCCTTAGATACGTTTTGAATTAAATCACGTATAATGCTTACTTTTCTGACGAAGGAAGGAGAAATGATAGGACAGGCGTGTCTGTGCTATGCGTTTAACACAGAGAAGGATGTTAATCCCGCTCTCTGCTTTGCGATATTTTGTTTAGTTATGTAAATTAGGCCTATTGATGTGCTTGTGAATGTGTCTGAATGAATGCGAGAGTGAGGGGCAGCGGAGCAGGTGAGAGAGAGAGCGCGCGCCTAAGTGAGAGGAGAGTGTGGAGAGCACGGACAAGTCAAGTTGATGTGTGTGACCGCGAGTGTTCCGTTGTTTTGGTTGTTCTGTTACCAAACGTTTAGCAATAAATGCAAGTTTGTTGAATAACGCCTCGTCATTCAATACATTATATTTGTACCTGAATGATCCTCATGAAGCAGAATTGAATTAGACTTCTGTCCAAATATGCACCATCAAACAAGCCACGGTCCTTCAGATCATTAAACAGAGAAATGTAGAATTCCATTGATTCCCTTCTGAGGAAGCCCCACCAACTCTCTATTCGCTGATTTGCTGTGCTTGCCCCTTCAATGTAACTGTCAATGCCGGAGCTGTCGTGAATGTTGCGACGCAGAAAACGCTGAAAGTCTCTGACTTTAACATTCTCTGTGCCCCGGTCGCCTCTGACAATCCTTGGACAACCACCTAAGCTCTGGACTGCCTCCATGTAGTAGCCACCGATTATTTTTGGGTCACTGCTGGTGGTAAATGCATTCATCCAGATAATTTTCCGGGAAAAGCCGTCAATGCAGCCATTGACACAGATACCAAATGGCTTCAGTTTGTCATAAGAGTCGAAGTGCCAAATATAATTCGGCCCTTTTGCAAAATAGCTTCGGTGATGGAGCCATCTCCTTCCTCTAAGTTCAACACCCCTCGGGTCAAGTTCTTTTAGAATTAAGCGTACCTCTACTTTCTTGACGTGCAATCCATTTTCTTTGCATTTTGTGTACATCCACCTATACCCACAGAGTTGGCCAGATGTTTGTAACTGTTCATGAATGAAATTAACTACTACCCCTTTCACCGAAACAGACCACACGACTTCAAATTCGTTTTAAATGTCTTTCAGACACAATGTGACTGTGACGAGTTGCAAGTAAAGCAGCAATGTCCTTATAATGAAGTCCCAGGTTAAAATATAGCCGAACTAACTCCTGTACTGTCATTTTAACACAGAAACTCAAACCGAAATGCAATGGATGGTCTCCCAGACATAACGTGTGCATGCAATACTTTCTCGTGAGCACAAGTTACGTTTCTTTCTTTTTTTTCTCCCATGTCCCTTTAGGGGCTCCGTATGTAACAGATTAAGGGAAACGCAACATAAAATAATTCACTTCATAATAATTCACGCCAGATGTCCCCATATGACTCCTGTTACTTTACATAAAATGAATTGCTCTTTCTTTCCTATTTGCATCAAATGTAAGTCAGAGAGAGGAACACATTTCCACTGCTTCTGGGAATGCAAAAAGATCTCTACATATTGGAACCATATTTCTTCGGTAATCAATGGGATTTTATATTAAGACTAAAGAAAGATCCAGGTGTCTTCCTTCTGGGCCTTCCCTCTAGGGAAATAAAATTTCCTGCCACCCACTGTAAGCTTCTGGAGAAACTACTCTTGATAGCCCGAAAATGCATCTTGTATAAGTGGATTAAAGAATATCCACCCAATATCACCCTTTGGTACAAAGAGGTTTTCAATACTCTACCCCATGAAAGGCTGCATGCAATTGTAAAGGAGAAAGAGGAGACCAAGATTTGGTCTCCCTTTCTAAATTACACACGTGGACAAAATTGTTGGTACCCCTCAGTTAAAGAAGGGAAAACCCAAAATTCTCACTGAAATCACTTGAAACTTACAAAAGTAACAATAAATAAAAATTTATTGAAAATTAAATAATCAAAATCAGCCATTACTTTTGAATTGTTGATTAACATAATTATTTAAAAAACCAAACTAATGAAATAGGGCTGGACAAAATTGATGGTACCCATAACTTAATATTTTGTTGCACAACCTTTTGAGGCAATCACTGCAATTAAACGATTTCTGTATTTGTCAATGAGCATTCTGCAGCTGTCAACAGGTATTTTGGCCCACTCCTCATGAGCAAACTGCTCCAGTTGTCTCAGGTTTGATGGGTGTCTTCTCCAAATGGCATGTTTCAGCTCCTTCCACAGATGTTCAATGGGATTCAGATCTGGGCTCATGGAAGGCCACTTTAGAATAGTCCAACGCTTTTCTCTCAGCCATTCTTGGGTGTTTTTGGCTGTGTGTTTTGGATCGTTGTCCTGTTGGAAGACCCATGACCTGCGACTGAGACCAAGCTTTCTGACACTAGGCAGCACATTTCTCTCCAGAATGCCTTGATAGTCTTCAGATTTCATTTTACCTTGCACACATTCAAGACACCCTGTGCCAGATGCAGCAAAACAGCCCCAAAACATTCCTGAGCCTCCTCCATGTTTCACCGTAGGGACAGTGTTCTTTTCTTCGTATGCTTGGTTTTTGAGTCTATGAACATAGAGTTGATGTGCCTTACCAAAAAGCTCCAGTTTGGTCTCATCTGTCCAAAGGACATCCTCCCAGAAGCTTTGTGGCTTGTCAACATGCATTTTTGCAAATTCCAGTCTCGCTTTTTTATGATTTTTTTTCAGCAGTGGTGTCCTCCTTGGTCGTCTCCCATGAAGTCCACTTTGGCTCAAACAACGACGAATGGTGCGATCTGACACTGATGTACCTTGGCCTTGGAGTTCACCTTTAATTTCTTTGGAGGTTGTTCTGGGCTCTTTGGATACAATTCGAACGATCCGTCTCTTCAATTTGTCATCAATTTTCCTCTTGCGGCCACGTCCAGGGAGGTTGGCTACTGTCCCATGGGTCTTGAACTTCTGAATAATATGAGGCACTGTTGTCACAGGAACTTCAAGCTGTTTAGAGATGGTCTTATAGCCTTTACCTTTAAGATGTTTGTCTATAATTTTTTTTCGTATGTCCTGGGACAATTCTCTCCTTCGCTTTCTGTTGTCCATGTTCAGTGTGGTACACACCTTTTCACCAAACAGCAGAGTGACTACTTGTCTACCTTTAAATAGGCAGACTGACTGATTATGAGTTTGGAAACACCTGTGATGTCAATTGAAGGACACACCTGAGTTAATCATGTCACTCTGGTCAAATAGTTTTCAATCTTTTATAGAGGTACCATCATTTTTGTCCAGGCCTGTTTCATTAGTTTGTTTTTTTAAATAATTATGTTAATCAACAATTCAAAAGTGATGGCTGATTTTGATTAATTTTTTAATTTTCAATAATTTTTTATTTATTGTTACTTTTGTAAGTTTCAAGTGATTTCAGTGAGAATTGTGGGTTTTCCCTTCTTTAACTGAGGGGTACCAACAATTTTGTCCACGTGTGTAATAGCTTGGATTAAAATCATTAGAGAAACTGAAGAATCTCATAAAATAAAATGGTATTAAAAACAACTTGATGATATAACTTGGTTTCATTCCTTTAGGAGAAAGCTGAACAAGCCAACCATTCATTCTCTAAAGGGTTTGTGATGTACCATAAACACACTGACTACTTTACTCCTATGTACTGCACTGGTGCTGTCATACATTATTCAGGTGAACAAGGTATACTGTATACTCTGGTTTCTCTGCTCGTGCTGAAAATCTATACACTGTAGGTGAAGCAGGCCTTCACACTGTACAGACATGACATGTTGACTGCCTGGAAATGACATTCACTTTAATCAGTGCGATGTGGTTCAGGTAATTATCACAGGAGTGCTGAGGTACAACATGACACACACATCATGCTCAACCTTGCATTAAATTAATAAGCCTGGACCAGGACCATGTTCCACAGAGCTGT
>NC_024327.1:12172452-12178117 GCF_000523025.1 Cynoglossus semilaevis | reverse complement strand
TTTAAATCTTGTAGGCCAATGGAAGAGAGAGGCTAGGCCTCTTGTGGCCAATCATACTATTGTTCTTGTACCATGTGATGCCTGCAGTCGCCACTATGTGGCACTGCTGTTCCATGATTCAGCAGTGTTGGAAGAACCTTTTGTTGCTGAGTGGGGGGTTATCACAAGGGAAGTGGACTGAGCCATGAAGTCCAGTCAACCACAGGTGGTCATGTAGATCAAAAGGAATGGATGGCTTCGGGGTTCCCTGTGAGAAGGTAGATTGGGAGATCTCCCATTGTTAGAAAGTTGGTGTGAAGATCTCCCATTGTTCCCAGGGAGTAGAGGTGTTTTTAGAAAGTTGGTGTGAAGAGAATTTGGGGAAATTCTCTTTGAATGTGTGGGGCTATGTGACTGTGTGCTCGGGAAAGCCATTTGGTGTCTGATCAGCTTCCTGCTGCAGACCCAACCAAATGTGAAAACCACTGCAATCTAACAAGATAAAGCATTTATTCACTGCATGTGATGGCAATAGAAAGCCCTTCTTGTTATCTCTCTTTACCGTTGCAATTATACCTTGAAAAAGTAAGTACAAATTTGCAATTGGGGAATTAATCTGCAAATTTTTGTTTTGTTTTTCAGAGTGGTACAGGAACCATTTTTCAATTTTACAGTTGTCATTGCACTTACTTTTACTGAGAAATCTCTCTTCGTCTAACACAGTGACAGCATTTACACAAAGAACTGCTGCCTGGATGAGAGCGTACAGTGTAAATGCCATATTTTTTATTTATAAGTGCTTAGCTGCAGATGCTAACACATGTTAAGTGGCAGCTAACTGACACTGTTTATGGATGACGTAGGCTATGGCGGCTGAAGAAGGGCAAACATTTGCAGCGTAAAAATCCATGACAACAAAATGAAAATTAAAAAAAAAAACTGTGAAAATATATTTTTCAAAATTAAAAACTTAATCATTAAATAAATAATTAAAATATTTAAAAGCTACTCGCTCCATAAAAAAATTAAATATAGATACTGTATATTAAGGATTGCAAGGGTGAAGCAGATAGCTGGAGCCAATCCAAGTGGTTTTTTGGTATGTTGTGAATGGATAGCTTACCAGGCTATCAGCCTACATAAAGAGCCAACAAATATACAGACTTACAGAGATGTGTGTGGTTAAATTATAGACTCAGTAAGTAATCACGCTCCATGGGAAGAATATGCACATTACATACAAAAAGACCACAGATAAAACCAGAAAACCGGTGATTTTCTTGCTGAAAGACAAGACCACTGATACTTCTTAATGTGTTGCAAAGCTAAATTTATAACTTTTTAATTTGGAAAATATTGTGGCCAGTATAACAAAAGAAGACATACACAGCATATGTATAACTTAACAATTATGGATCGGTGCATTACAACTGCACTTACAACACTACCTGGAGAAATACGACTTCTACACACAAACCTTTCATAAGACACTTATAATTATTAAGAGAAATAGTTGTAACTAGGCATTAGCATCTTCCTGTAACCCCCTCTGCCCCTTGTTGTAAGCAGTTGAAAAGTTGAAAAATTATTGCACTCACCTAAAGATAACACACAACAGACTCGTAATTCATGAGAATAAAAATATTTATTAGTGTTTTATGAAGTCTGCATAATATGCCACATGCCTGAGAAGCTCATGGTCAGAAAAAAATAACTGCTCTATCAATACCGCCCTCTACTGGTAAAACAACTGCAACATCTACTGCACTGACAGCTTTGCAAAGAGAAAGTTAAATACACACATACTGTACTCCTGTTATGTACATGCATGTCTGGTCCACGTCGGTTTTTGTAATGTATATTATTTTCACATTCATATGTTTTAGGCCAAAGATAAAAAGCAATGTAATACTGGACCCTAACACGCAGTTCGGGTCCTCAGATCCAAACACCACTAGGTGCACTTGAAGTACAATCACTAGTGCCATAAGGTAAACACATTTACATCAAAAGGGAGGGAGGAAAGAGGAGTTGGGGGAGGAAGAAAGGGGGGGACATGTTCAACTTGCAACAGCCACGTAATGGCAATAATGGCAGAGTTTATGTTAATAGGTCTTGTTGTACATACTGTGTTCGGTAGATAGAACAAATAAAATATAGACAATAACACAGAACGCCCAAATCCATGTCCAGGCACATTAATTTTCTTTTCCCATTAAAGAAAATGTCCCTCCTCCCTAGTTTTCTGTAACATAAAGCCAATTAAAATCTTGTAGACATTGACCCGTTTTGACAGAGCACCAAACTTCTAAGAAGTCTTGTAAGATTTTACAAAAAAGAAAAAAATACAAAAGAAAAAGCAGAGAGATAATTGACTGAGTAGCTATTGTGTAGTTTGTATATGCCATTACAGAAAGTTGGACTTTTGGGCTTTAGCAAATTCTCCTGCGTTTTAAACTGCACAAAGGCAGTCATTTTTTCTTCAAAAATCAAGTTCAATTGTAGTTTACATGACATGCTAGTCCTGGTGGTTGCATGTAGTTATTTTGTGTTGTTTATGCTAATGTATCTTCTAAAGCAATGTGTTGATATGACTGGTTAAATATAAGAAATGCTCCAAATGTGCAGGCACTGAGTAATGATTGACTGCAAAGCAAAAGTAGAGCAGCAAAGAAAGGCATCATAACAATGTTCTGCACTGAACAATAAGGGTTGACATTTCACCAAAGTTGCTGACCATGATTTGACAAGGCTGTTGTGGTTAGTGGATTGCTGATTCTTTGGCCATACAGTGGCTCTATGAGAGCTCTGACCACCTTTGTGTATCAAAGCTGGAAAAGTTTTTAAAACTTTGGATAAAAAGTGACAGCCCTCCTTTTTTAAAAAAAAAAATAGACAATCACATGTTGTGGAGCACATTTTATATTTCATACAGGTTTATATGGAGCAGTGATTTTTCTTTAAACCAAGACAAAAACCTTTGTTGAAAATTGATTAAAAAGCGATAATTTCATGGGGAAAAAATAGGGGAAAATCCTTCACTTTGGAAGCAACTGTGGTCCTCAGGAGATATTTCAGAAACATGTATTATACTGCAAAATACAACGGGATGAAGAAAATGGCAAAACAATGAAGGGGCGTGGGATTAGTTATTTTCAATTTCTCCTGGCAACATACACACGTGGACAAAATTGTTGGTACCCCTCAGTTAAAGAAGGGAAAACCCACAATTCTCACTGAAATCACTTGAAACTTACAAAAGTAACAATAAATAAAAATTTATTGAAAATTAAATAATCAAAATTAGCCATTACTTTTGAATTGTTGATTAACATAATTATTTAAAAAACCAAACTAATGAAATAGGGCTGGACAAAATTGATGGTACCCATAACTTAATATTTTGTTGCACAACCTTTTGAGGCAATCACTGCAATTAAACGATTTCTGTATTTGTCAATGAGCATTCTGCAGCTGTCAACAGGTATTTTGGCCCACTCCTCATGAGCAAACTGCTCCAGTTGTCTCAGGTTTGATGGGTGTCTTCTCCAAATGGCATGTTTCAGCTCCTTCCACAGATGTTCAATGGGATTCAGATCTGGGCTCATGGAAGGCCACTTTAGAATAGTCCAACGCTTTTCTCTCAGCCATTCTTGGGTGTTTTTGGCTGTGTGTTTTGGATCGTTGTCCTGTTGGAAGACCCATGACCTGCGACTGAGACCAAGCTTTCTGACACTAGGCAGCACATTTCTCTCCAGAATGCCTTGATAGTCTTCAGATTTCATTTTACCTTGCACACATTCAAGACACCCTGTGCCAGATGCAGCAAAACAGCCCCAAAACATTCCTGAGCCTCCTCCATGTTTCACCGTAGGGACAGTGTTCTTTTCTTCGTATGCTTGGTTTTTGAGTCTATGAACATAGAGTTGATGTGCCTTACCAAAAAGCTCCAGTTTGGTCTCATCTGTCCAAAGGACATCCTCCCAGAAGCTTTGTGGCTTGTCAACATGCATTTTTGCAAATTCCAGTCTCGCTTTTTTATGATTTTTTTTCAGCAGTGGTGTCCTCCTTGGTCGTCTCCCATGAAGTCCACTTTGGCTCAAACAACGACGAATGGTGCGATCTGACACTGATGTACCTTGGCCTTGGAGTTCACCTTTAATTTCTTTGGAGGTTGTTCTGGGCTCTTTGGATACAATTCGAACGATCCGTCTCTTCAATTTGTCATCAATTTTCCTCTTGCGGCCACGTCCAGGGAGGTTGGCTACTGTCCCATGGGTCTTGAACTTCTGAATAATATGAGGCACTGTTGTCACAGGAACTTCAAGCTGTTTAGAGATGGTCTTATAGCCTTTACCTTTAAGATGTTTGTCTATAATTTTTTTTCGTATGTCCTGGGACAATTCTCTCCTTCGCTTTCTGTTGTCCATGTTCAGTGTGGTACACACCTTTTCACCAAACAGCAGAGTGACTACTTGTCTACCTTTAAATAGGCAGACTGACTGATTATGAGTTTGGAAACACCTGTGATGTCAATTGAAGGACACACCTGAGTTAATCATGTCACTCTGGTCAAATAGTTTTCAATCTTTTATAGAGGTACCATCATTTTTGTCCAGGCCTGTTTCATTAGTTTGTTTTTTTAAATAATTATGTTAATCAACAATTCAAAAGTGATGGCTGATTTTGATTGTTTAATTTTCAATATTTTTTTATTTATTGTTACTTTTGTAAGTTTCAAGTGATTTCAGTGAGAATTGTGGGTTTTCCCTTCTTTAACTGAGGGGTACCAACAATTTTGTCCACGTGTGTATTTAAAGCCTCACCTGACCCCAGTGTGGAGTCAAAAAAAAAAAAGAAAACAGAAAAGACTGATATACTAGATGATGTTTCTGGTCCCTGCCCAGCACTCCTGTCAAAGCCTGGCCAACATCACTTTGGGTCTAAACCAGAATGCCTTTAAGAATTAAACCTCAGCCGAGTTGATTTTAGGGGGTATGGGATATTGATTTCTTATTTAAGCCAACATTCCTATTTTTCTGTTGCGTTACACATCTTATAAAGACCCAATAGTTACAAAGTGGGACAAAATTGTCACCCAAAAAAAAAAAAAAAACCCAAAGAAAAAACAGAATTTTGGCCAACAGCCACCACGGCCATCATTCTTTCACGTAGTTTCCTTCACTTTACAAAAGAATGTTTTATCCCCACTTGGAGAAAAAGTAAACTTAGGTTCAGAACAACAGGTTGGAAACTAAATAATCATTTTAGCATTTAGGGTTCTCTTACTCATACAAGTAATCTTCAAAACTGAGAAACTATTCACAGATATTTTTGGTATTTCCTCCTACATCCTGGACTTAAACCAATAAACATTTCATTTGTACCACAAATAGATCTAATATTTAGGATTTGGGAAACAACTATTTAACAAGGTGCATGATATAAAGGGTTAACAAAGTGCCAAATCTTTTCTCAACTGTTTAGTTTGTGTATCTGTGTGTAAGTGTATTTGTTCTTGTGTGTATATATAAAGTATTTGCCCCCTTCCTGATTTCTGTGTTTTTTGCATATGTATCACACACAAAGGTTTCAGATCATCAAACCAATTTTAGTATGACACAGAGACAACCCAAGGAAATAGAAAATGCAGTTTCTAAATGATGATTTTATTTACCAAGGGAGA
>NC_024327.1:12170354-12171254 GCF_000523025.1 Cynoglossus semilaevis | reverse complement strand
GGGGGCAATTACTTTTTCACAGAGGGCCAGACAAGTTTGTAATTTTTTCTCCCTTGGTAAATAAAATCATCATTTAGAAACTGCATTTTCTATTTCCTTGGGTTGTCTCTGTGTCATACTAAAATTGTTTTGATGATCTGAAACCTTTGTGTGTGATAAATATGCAAAAAACAAAGAAATCAGGAAGGGGGCAAATACTTTTTGACAGCACTGTATATACACATTATGCAAGTGTGTGAGTATAAGGTTCAAAGAAGGATGTGGATCCAAGCCACAAATACTATGGGCATGTTACAGAAAATGGTTTTCATTTGTAGAGTTGTATGTTTAGAATTTAATCATCTTTGTAATAGGCTGAGTTTTTTTTTTCTTGAGTCATTTATGACATGCTGGAACATCGTGCAGACGGAGAACCCATCTGGGTTAGAACTTTGTCCAGCCACTGCAGTGGACCGTTTAAATGAAGCTCTATCCAACAAGGAGTGCTTGTGACAGTCTGCCGCCTGGAAAATACAGGTACATAACATCAATGACTCTGATGTACAGACAGGAAATGTTTTATACCATTTCTGTAAGTCTGTGTGTGGAAGCTTAAAAAGGCCTGATGCTGGTGAACCTAATACTACTGCTGCTGTAGGTCAAGAACACTGGGGTACTCTCTAGCTCTATATACTTTAGAATATTAATACTGAGTGTTTTCAACATATTCTCACCTTAATGTTTCTCAATGATGACTGAGCAACACTTATTATAAACTGATAAGTCTTATATAAATACAGTGGTATGAAAAAGTTTGGGCACCCCTGATCATTTTCAAGATTTTCCTTTATGGATCATTGGTTGTTCGGAACAGCAATTTCAATTAAATATATCATATAGCAAACAAACAGTGATATTTAA
>NC_024327.1:12168426-12169005 GCF_000523025.1 Cynoglossus semilaevis | reverse complement strand
TATGCACCTGCCTACTTTTAAGTAATTATTGCACACTTTCTGTAAATCCTATAAACTTCATTTCACTTCTTAAATATCACTGTGTTTGTTTGCTATATGATATATTTAATTGAAATTGCTGATCCGAACAACCAATGATACATAAAAAAAAATCTTGAAAATGATCAGGGGTGCCCAAACTTTTTCATACTACTGTAAATAAAAAATCCCTGAGTTACAGATGCCTCCCTTTGCATATGCCGTCAACTGAAGGAAATTCCAACTAACAGAAATTGGTCATATAATCGGTGCAGCTCTACTCAGAAAACATTGCAGCGTTCCTCACCTGTACTCAGCTCCCCAGCCTTTAACAAAGCTCATGCGTATGGTGCACATCCTGGTTAGCTGGTAAACAGCCTCAAAACCCTGGTTGACCGACTGAGCCAGCAAGGCCGCAAATTCTTGGTTGTTGAAAATTTTAAGATTACAACCTTAAAAAGAAGAAAAGACAAAAGGGTTAAAAGCAATTAATAACGATTGAAAGTTTCTCCATGTTTCAAATCTAATATCGCTCTGCAAATCAGGTGCTTACCTGGAGGG
>NC_024327.1:12157480-12168159 GCF_000523025.1 Cynoglossus semilaevis | reverse complement strand
GCTCTGAGTTGGATGGATCTGTAAATCCATCTACTGTCAGGGAGGGTTGTGAGGCGTGAAACGTCTCCCCAACGCGCTGGTTCAGCTCGTAGTAGGCTATAGAGCACCAGAAGGCCGGCTCTGAATAAGTCACAGGCTGCAGGTCTACAGCAGGAGATCATATCGACACAGTTATTCTATATCATCATGTATATAATGATATATAATAATATAAAAAAGTTAAAGAATGTTGTATATGGAACAAACAAAGGCTCTATTGGCTGTTAGCAGTGAAGCTGAACAGTCCTGATGCAAAGAGAGGTTCGATACAAAGTGTCCAAAGATTTGAATAATTCAGATTTAAATTATTTGTATTGTATTACAATGTATTGTACCGCTGACTTTAACATGGAAAGTGTTTAAAAGAAAACAAGACAGAAGTTGACCAAAGACATTCCATTTAAAAACACTATTTACACTTATTTTGACGTCTGATAAAAAAAAAAAAATAAAAAAAAAACAGAATTTGGATCTCACCCATGCTGTGATTGACAGGAGACAGAGTGCTGGGGGACAGCTCTGTAGGTGAACCTGATTTTAACAAAACAAAAAAAAAACCCCAAAAGGATGTCGTCAATTTAACAACAGTGCAATGTTAGTCCTTAATTTCTTTAAACAAAGAACAATCACAAAATAATCTCCAGTCCAATACCAGCGAATACCTTTGATTTAACTCCAAAAATGAAACAAAAGAAGATCGTCAAAATTAAAAGTCTTGTAAATGTACCTGGGTCCATACTTTGATTCATCTGTTGATCGCTGGCCTCCCCATCTTCACTGATGTAGCCTGGTGGAGGTGTCTCTGTGTGAATGATGCATAGAACAATATATATATATATATATTATATAAAAATATATTTTTTTAAGGCATGAGTGACTTTAAAATGCTTTAAAGTAAAACTGTGTGTTTGAAGTCTTTCAATAAATAAAAAATAAAATATCGACATTGGTTCACTAGACATAGTTCTTGATGATGATACCTGTCAAACAAACTAAATAATTACTACGTCTAGTGCCACCAGGCGAGAGGAGATTTATGTGCCACTTGTGGCACACGGGTTGGAAGATTGAGACCACCTGACTATAAAACCTCTATCTCTTCATGTACTCACATAAATAATCATTGATGTACAGTATAAAGCTGGGCTGTACGAAGTTGTACTATATCTCCCTGTACGCCTCCACAAAGAAAACATCAACTGACCTCAGCGTCATCACTGTAACAACCTTTTTAATCGAGTGCTGAGGTAAGCTTACCTGGTATATAGTTGTTTGGAGGTTCAATTCCTGCAGGGAAGTTTGTGTTCTCAGGTATGGAGTGAGTGTAGTCATCAAGAGGTGGCAGCTCTGGCAGGATTTCTGAGTGTCTTGGCACGAGAACAGGAGGCAGCACTAAAGTGTTCAATAAAGTGAAAGACCACTTATTTTTTTTCAGCTGCTTTTCCAAAATTAATTTCTAGTATTTTTTCTAATGCACAGTCTTTTCCACAAATAGACTTAGCTAGCCTTATATAGTCTTACCTGGGGTCTCCACCCTCTGGTAATGGTAGGGGTTGATGCAGACTTCATCCTTCTTGAGATGAAAGGCATACTCACATGCCTCAATACCACGCAGCTCGTGATGGCTGTGAAGATCTGGCCATCGCCACAATCGGCAGTAGATAACATGGGGAAGCCCCTTCCTCTGGGATACCTGCAAGCGGCCATCCAAGGATCTGATTGGACAACAGACACAGCACGGTAGTAGAACACAAAAATATGGTGAGCACACAATTTGGAGGGGCATGGGGGTGACAATGCATACATCAAAGTTCTACAAAAAACTACAAAATATTTAGGAATAGTTACTTGGTTTGGTCAGGATAGCTGTACAGGCCTGATGTATCCCACTGTTCTATCATATGTGGTGAACTCAGCCCACATATTTCAGCGCAACTGCTGTGAACAGAGACAACAAAAGAAATAGTAACCCTGGGGCATTATTTAGATGACCATATAAGCCTTGCGAGCATCACTTTTACTAGATATCATGTTAATAATTATTAAAAACACAAAGCAGAACCCAATCATCTGACACATTAGATGAGGACTTAAATAAATATTTTTATCATGAGGGAAATATCTGGAGGCATCTGTATTGAAACAATTGCACAAAGAGGGTAAAAGGACATAGAATGCAACTAAAGAAATTGTGACTTAAACTAAAATGGTAGTAAATGATTAGGTAATAATGTAATTAACCGTTTACCTGGGGATGGTGACACACTTAGTGTTGCAGTTTTGGGTTGTGATCGCTTTCTCCAACTCATCAAGCTGACCTGTCCTCCTCAACTTCTTCACCAAGCTCTTTACAACCTTTTCCCACCACTTCTCCTCCTGCCCATTTTGCTCACCACCACCTGCTCCTCCCTGACTATTGGTTGACTTCTTCCAACCCAGCAACCTCTTCACCACTGGAGGAGTGAACGGGAGAATGGAGGACATCTTAGCTGGCCAAGGGAACTCAAGTGTTTTCACACAGTGACAGAGGGATCCTGGAGCCTGGAGCCTCAGGTGAGACTCTTGATTTGAAGGGTTCCCGCTACAGACCAGAGTCAAACAGGAAGCCAGGGTTGGCAGGGTGGATGCGAACGAGATGCACACCCTGTAAAAATTAAAAAAAAAAAAGTAGATCATCGTGGTTATGCATGGCAGTACTTAGCAAGGAGAGAGGTCAACTTCAGTCTTTCCTAATGTGATTACCCACTGCTTCTGAGATTTGATAGTCTTCAAAGCTAAATGTAATACTTTTTCCAATTGATTTTCCTTTAACTTGGTGTTGTAACACAGTTATGTTTTACTAGCGAACTGCACTCATGGACAATTCGAGGCGAACCAACAAGCTTTTTTTAATTTATGAACTAATTTTGAATAGTATGCCTTTAATACACAGGATGTGCCTCATACCACCAACACTCGGTCTGTGTGTTTACACGTGAACATATAGGCAATCACGACATGTTTTTGATTACGTTTAATAGTTAAAACTTTAACAATAAATAAAATGATTGTGATAAGCGACAGCACAGCCCTGTTGCTTACTGATAGAAGATGTTTTGAAAGGGACGGACAGCTAGCTGCTATCTGAAGTGGAAGGCCTTCCCTGCTTCAGTCAAATCACAACAATAACTTTCCTGACGTTAGCTCGGTGAGAGCTTAGTAGCCACAATAACGTGCTAAAATAGCTTTAGTTAACCGCTAAAAGCTTAACACTGCAGTAAATTGCGCGACGACACGAACAAGTCATCGTACAGCTAAATGTGCTGCTCCTTTTGTTGTCATCTATGGAAAAATGAATCCTTCCAGTCTCAAGTGGCGCTATTTTGCTACCTAAATATTATCACCTTGTCGGTCAAAATGAAAATGTCTAATTAATCAACATAAAATAAATTGTAGCGTTGTGTGATTGATTTTTCTTCCCCATTTTAGTTGTTGCTTGTTTATCAATCTGTCCTCAAAAAGACGGTTAACTCAAAGAAGCATCCGGGGCGAACTCTTGCAAACTGACCGTTGGCTAAACAGAGCTAATGCTAAGCCACATACATCAACATGCTTCAAAGTGGCAAAAAGCAAACATAGCATTTAGAAACTCACCACCGTTTTTAAAGTCCAAACATCCGCTTCTGTAAGAAAAAATGCTCACGACAGCCCACAGTCTGTCGACAAATGCCTTAAACGTGAAATACGAATGCTACTAATTTTGACATTGCTTGTCTGTCTCTTAAGTTGCTACCAGTGCTACTCAGAGCAGGCACACGTTGCTCCTCCTCCACCCTCTTATGTTTAGATGTTGCGCCATCACGGGAGTCATGTGACTTAGACGAGCAAAGCAAACAAACAAGCAAGTTGCCGGCTCAGTGCTCAATGCTCAATGCTAGTGTTAGCAAGGTTAGGTTGACCGGAACAAGACAACAATAACAACATGATCGCTGCTGGCGTGAGTTAGTCCACTCATAATATGATTGGAGGATTATGAAAAAAACGTTATGGTGGAGCACTATTGATTGTCACCAAATATAATTAGGAGATGGAGCACCAACTAGTGCCGTGGTTCAAGTAAAGATTTGAAAATTGTCTTTGCGACAAGCTACTCCCATAGCCATTACCTCAAATGTGGTTGAACGCGTTGGCATTGAAAAGGGGAAGAATATTGGCATTTTGCCATTAAAATGAAAATTCCTATATATACAAGTGCAAAGACTAACCCAAACAAAATAGGTGATACTATAAACAGAAAGTAGAAACGCACACCAAATATATTTTTTAAATATTACAAAACATACAAATGTTGCTATAGTAATATTCTGTTTCAAGGTCAATTTATTTAATTATACTTCTAGAATTAACTATTTTTATTTATTAATCTCCTTATCTATGCAACACACCAAGGCCTGGGAATGGTGGTGTGAATAACAATTAAGATGAGTCTGAGTCTAATAAAGGGTTTTTCATTCCCATGACCAATTGGAAGCTCAGATGTAGAAACAGCAGCTCCACCCCTTCACACAGTTGGTCAATTAGTTTGTAATGGGCTCACCTGGTGTCATTATAAAATGCAACCCTGTCTTACTTGGGAACATGTGCCCTGGTTTAGTTATCTGTGGTCATGGGGAGATGTTTGCTTTTCTATGCTGTCACATTGCTGTTGACAGGGTCCTTGCAAGGTGAGTCACAAGTCAAGGAATTCACCTTTTGTGCCTAATTAAATCTTTTTTTTCTTTGAAGCAACTTAAAGAATGTAATGTGCAGTGATTGAAAACTAACACAATTCTGAAAAGTTTATTCTGTTTGTGTTTACCTGCTCTAACTAGTTGTTTCAGTTGTAAGCAGTCATTTGAAGTGCAATCGAGTCTCTAAACTATGCAAGGATGACTCAGAGTGTGTTCTCTACACAAATGTGTGTGATGGAGAAAAAGACTGCAAAGATGGTTCAGATGAAGAGGACTGCCCAACTTATTGTAAAAATGGTATAAAACTGACTACGAAATACTGCCTGATAGTTTTGTATTTTTTTTTTTTTTTTTTGTGCAGACTTTATTGCAACTTGTGGTTGGTGTCTTTGCCTTGAAATTACATTTTCTCTTCCAGATCAGTTCCAGTGTGCCCATGGGATGAAGTGTATTGAGAAGGAGCAGGTTTGTGATGATATACCACAGTGTCAAGACCGCTCTGATGAACAGCAGTGTATGAAGCACAAAGAGAACTGCATTCACCACTGTGACAGCCACAGTCACTGCCTGCCTGAAAATTTCCTATGTGATGGAGTGAAGAACTGTTTGGATGGCACAGATGAGGCCAACTGTGGTAGGCTGAAGTAATAGTTAGTGATTTGGTAAACTGGTCACACATTGACAGAACTAAAAATGCTTTAAATATCAACATTGCTGTAGCTATTCTCTCAGTATTAGATGAGTTCAAATCACATGGCAAAAACACAATAGACATTGTTGGTGTTGTCAGCCACTGCAGAACCCAGGCTTCAACAGCTGGACCATGATTCTAGAACCATTGAACAGCTATGAATGTCATCTACTGGGCATAAGGATAGTTTTGCTGTCCTCTCCCCCCCCCCACCCCCCCCACCCCAAATTTTAGTCTTGGGCTGAGGCAAAGAATGATGCGTGTTAATGTGATAGACATCCCCAGCATAAAAAAAAAAGTATCTTTTGTTTGGAAAAGTACCAATTGCAAAAGCATGACTTAAAGTGAAGGTATGTAGATAAATGGCTGAAGTACATTTAAGTATTTTAGAATGTGTATTCAATGTTCATAATAGCGCATATAGCACCATTGTGAAAGTGCTCTAAACCTTACTTATGCAAGTTTTGTTAAATCAACTGATTACTTTCTTTTCTGGATAAAATGTGCTAATAGAAGTAAAGTCTTGTGAACATCACCACATGAATCTGCCTTGAAATCTTTCCCTTTTGTATTAAAAAAAAACATTCAGAGGACTCTGCAGAAGATGGGTATCAGAAGGAAGAAAGTGTTTCTACAGCCCCGCCTGCCATCAAATGTTCTCTCGGGGCCAGACCCTGCATGGATAATTCCGACTGTGTACTCTACAACCACGTCTGTGACGGAGAAGAGGACTGCAAGGACGGATCAGATGAGGAGGAATGTGAAACAGCATGTAAAGCAGGTAACATGGTGCTATATGGGCGTCCTAGCTGGACAATACTTTGAATGAATATCAGATGGATTGTCGCCATCTAGTGGCTGGTGAGCGCGACTAAATTAAAATAACTAATACTGTTAGCAAAACCATTCTAGACATTACATCATGGATCAACACTTGTCCCATAACTGCTGAAAGTATGTTGCCAGGAGTTGGCCAAATGTGCTAAAGCTAGGCCAGAAATATGTAATGTTCACTGAGGAAAGACCTAACAATGTCTGAACATGAGCAGAAATTAGTTATCCAAAAATTGTATTTAAAGAATGATGGATAAGCGTAATGGATATATACTGGCAAAAGTGAAGAATATTAGCAGTTGGTTAATGTTCAGTCAACTTGGACATCATATTAGCATTCTACTGCTAAATACTGTATATAGCCCCACAAATGCAAAGTAAGTCAAGCTTGTTTCATTTCTTCCTGCAGAACGTAATTGAAAATACAGAAGCCAATCATTTTATGTCAGGCAGTTCCAATCTGCCAGTTTGCCTTAATGTAGGCATGTCAGTGAACAGTGTAGTGATGTAGTCACGCCTCACATGTATAGATCCAGGACTACAGTTGTATTTAAAACAAAACTTGACTGATCCCATGTGTCCTGTGCAGACCAGTTCCTGTGTTCCCATGGAAAAAAGTGTATTGAGAAGAGCCAGGTGTGCGATGGCGTGCCTCAGTGTCAGGATCGCTCAGACGAAGCGAACTGTGCCAAGGACACTGAGGGCTGTGCTCACCAGTGTGACGACAAAAGCCGATGCATTCCAAGCAGCTTCCTGTGTGATGGAGAGAGGGACTGTGGGGACGGCAGTGATGAAGCAAATTGCGGTAGGCTATATGCAAACCTGTGTTTAAAATACCAGATGTTTCAATGGAAAAATGGTGATATTGCAAAATAAATAAACATCCACAGTCTGTCTTAAGGCATCTAACTACTTGAAATGTGGCAAAAATTTGGATTTGACAAAAAAATTTTTTTTTTTTTTTTTTTTTTTTTTTCCCCCTTTTCCTCACCCCTCTCAAGTCTCCAAAATGACTTAACTGTGAAAGTATCTTCAGTCCACTTGGAGAGTCCATAGATTTCTGAATTCAGGCCAAGGTCGGTCAGTCTTTATTGCCCCAGCAGACACCGTTTGTCTAATATACCATGAATGGCTCATATTTAAAACAATTCATTATTATCTCAAACCTGAGAATCCCAGTCATACAGCTGACACTGCGAAGGCTGAAGTCAACTGCTTTTGTAAGTGACTGGAGTTGTTTACAAGCCTCCTGGAATTGAAGCTTAATTCTGAATCAATTATGTGGCTCTGATCATTTGGTTTCTAAAAGTTTCAGCTCCTCGTATACCAATTTATTTCCCCCGTTTACCTCTGACTTGTAGGTTAACTTAAAATGTCTTTTGGGTTAATCATCATGTCTGTGATGACTGATTTTCTGCCTCCCTGTAGCTGACCTAGCCTGCAGTGCCACAGAGTTTAAATGCACCAGTGGCCAGTGTGTGTTGGCCAACATGCACTGCGACGGTCACCCGGACTGCTGGGACTACTCTGATGAGGACAGCTGTGCTGGAATGTGGCTTTGTCCCACCAAGTATCGCTGCCCCCACAGCAAGGAGTGTTTGGTGCAGGAGTGGGTTTGTGATGGAGATGAGGACTGTAAGGATGGCACAGATGAGAAGGTGTGCACAATATGACAATGTGTAGACAGTTGGAGCTTGTATAATGCCACACTATGAATCATGCCTGTACACTAGATGAAATCTCCACAAAGTCTCTTTCCAATAGTGCATTTAGGATCTTTACAGAATGTTTGTAAAACATGGAAATTGTATAGTGGGCTTAAATTATAGCAAAGTAGTTAATTTAACTAAAATGGATCTGGTTCCTTTCCAGGATTGTCCTGTGGCTCCTCTGAGCTGCAGGGAGTTTCAGTGGTCATGTGACTCAAACACCCAGTGTGTTCCTATGTCCTGGAGGTGTGATGGCACCAAAGACTGTGAAGATGGTGGTGATGAGGCTGACTGTAAGTAACACTTGGTGGTGGTGGTGGTGGTGGTGGGGGGTGGGTGGTGCTAAGTCAAGGCACAAGTCCTGGACCCAAGTGCATGTTTTGTGATTTGACCCACTGCATTGTTGAATGTGGTTAGAATAATTTGGACTTCCATTTCTGGGTGTCCCAGGTGGTCCGGTGACATGCCTACCTCACCAGTTTCAGTGTGGAAGTCAGGAATGACTGGATCCATCCCAGGTTTGCAATGGCATAGGAAACTGTGCCGATGGCTCAGATGAAGAAGGCAGTTGCCAGATCCAGTGCTCAGAGGCTGATGAGCTGCGCTGTTCTCAAAGCTGCTACAGTACACCACAAGGAACGGTGAGACGACATGCAATCCAAACTGAGGCTGGTTAACCAGGTTATACTGACATACTGTATTTGTAAATAAGCAGTGGATTCAATTTTAAAAACAAGCTATGGCATTGTTAGTCTTTAAAATTATATAGGAGATGTATCAAATGTCTGGCCTATGGGGCTAATCAGGGCACTCAGATCTTAAGGTAAACATTTTATGGTCTCAATCATAGTACAAACATAAAAAGAAAAACTTAAAAAATCAAGTAATTACAATTTGTAGCTCTTTGGCTAATGTGTTACTGGATTATCAGGTTTTTGTCATTCAGTCTTGTTGACTTTCTTAAATATCAATGGGCTCCCTTTTCAAGTCATTTTTTTTTTCTTTCCTTTTAAGCCAATTTGGATTTCTTTCTTTATTCTTAGCTTTTTACTTTTTTTTCTACATCAATAATTTAGAGGGTGTAGGCAAAAACAAACTGTATTTGTAATCTTCATGTTTAATTGCTGTGCAGCGTTGTCACTGTAGCACAGGATACAGGCTACTGGAGGACAGACAGACTTGTGCTGACATTGATGAGTGTGAAAATCCAGCCCTGGGTTTGTGCAGTCAACTGTGCCTCAACACTCTTGGCTCTTACAAGTGTGACTGTCATCCAGGCTTCATAATACATGCTGATGGACACCACTGCAAAGCCCAAGGTAAATGTTCCCTAGCATGGCATCACTTAAGGTTTAAAATAAATATAAAGGCTTCAAACGGGAGGATTTGCAGAACAATACTAAAGCATGTTATTTATTAGGCTCTTTTCTCAAACCTTCTCAGGGGAGCCCTTCCTGTTGGCATCGATCCAAACTGATCTGTTCATATTTGGACTGCAAAGCCACAGCTTGAGTGTGTTGTCCTCCTCTGCCAAGAAGGCCATCCTTTCCCTGGACTATGACTGGAAGGAGAAGAGGGTCTACTGGGTCAGTCTGCACTCTGAGAGCATCAGGTGGTCCTCGCTAGATGTAGAGACCACAGGAACACTGATTACAGGTCAGTGGAGCATCTGACATCTCATGGCCTGTCTGTGTCTGTCTGAGAACACAAGGAAACCCAAACACAACAGACCTATATAGAAACCATGAAGGAAAAAAATTTCTCAAAACTTGTAATAAGTCAGCTTATCCTTTTAATCACATGCCTTCTGATGAAATACAACACTGTGGTATCCACAGGAATTAGGGCTGATTCTGTAGCTGTGGACTGGCTGGGCAGGAACCTGTACTGGATCGATGGGGTGAACAGTCACATTGTTGCCATTAGGCTCACCACAGCTCCTGCACAATCACTGGACCGCAGTGTAATCCTGGATGAAGATCTGGATCAGCCCCGCTCTCTGGCTCTGCTGCCACAGAAAGGGTGTGAATAAGCAAAACTTTAATTGTTCTACCTGCTTTATTTATGTGTGTATGTATTCAATTTTATGCATGATCTCTGCCAGATTAATGTTTTGGACAGAGATTGGTAATATGATGAAGATAGAGCGGGCTGGCATGGATGGCTCGGAGAGAAGAGCTGTGGTGAACTCCAGTCTGGGCTGGCCTGGTGGTGTGACTGTGGACGCCATCTCTGACAGAGTCTTTTGGACCGATGAAAGACTTGGGACCATTGGCTCGGCCAGTTTGGATGGAGATAATATCAAGGTACACCACCATTTACTTTACTGTGCAAAAAATCTCAGGCTTTGTAGAAGCAGAGTCAAGTATACTATAAGTCAGTGACACAAAATTGGGTCTAATGCTTATCAGTTTCATATGAAGCTGGAATAAAATGACTGAAGGGGCAGTGGTGTCTTAGTGCTTAAGGAAGTGGACTTGGGTACGGAAGGCTTCAGGTTTGAGTCCATCTGCCAAGTTACCACTGAGGTGCTCTGAGCATGGCACTGACACACCCACCCACACGCTGCTCCCCGAGTGCTTAAAGCTGCCCACTGTTAAAAGCAGAGGTCACATTTTGTGTGCTCTGTCAAAATGTAGTAACAAGTAGGTCAGCAGGCTTTAGAACACAACTGCTACTAAGGTGAGGTTGATTGTC
>NC_024327.1:12155668-12157277 GCF_000523025.1 Cynoglossus semilaevis | reverse complement strand
GTTTTGCATAACACAGTGTTTTTTAAGGATTTGTTAGGGGAGCGTAGTCGGCAGCCGTGAGAACGCGGCACTTTTTTTTTTTTTTTTTTTAGAAATAAAAAACCAAAATTTTTTTTTTTTTTTTTTTTTTTTTTTTTTTTTTTTTATTTCTCTCTTTTCTTCCCGTGGTCAAAAACGATTTCTGTCATATGCCTGCATGTGCATATATGTGCCATGGTTTAGCTTTATAAAATCAGTTCAAGGTCAGCAAGCAAATTACCAAAAGAAATACATAAGGTGCACCAGGTTATAAGGCGCACTGTTGATGTTTGAGAAACGTAAAGGCTTGTGCGCCTTATAGTGTGGAAAATATGGTGTGTGTGTGTGTATATATGTGTGTATATATACAGTATATATGTGTATATATATATATTATATATATATATATATACACACATGTTCAGGAGTGCTGTCAGCTGACAACTTACACATCGGTGTGGCCATGAAGCCAAGCAACTTGAAAAAGCACAAATATAGGAATTAGAATGAGGAACTGACTCATTTATTAGAAACATGTTGAAAGTTATTTCTTTAATACGTTTGTTTTACTCTCAGCAACAACAGGGCAGGTGTGAACGATGTGATTTGTTACTGTTATTTTCAGATTCTGCAGATGAAAGAAACGACCAACCCCTTCTCAGTGGCAGTGTTTAATGACATTCTGTACTGGTCTGATGCCAAAAAGAGAGTAGTGCAGGCAGCCCATAAGAACTCAGGCAAAAAATGCCAAGTCCTGCCTGCTGAAGAGACCCAGACAAGCATTTGGTGTAAAGGTAAATATAAAAGTTCAGGGGAAAAAAAACAAAAAAAAAAACAGTTTCTGCTGCTATAAATGGCATAACACACACTCACCCTTTGTTTTTTAATAAAGAAGTCCCTGTGTATGTTATTTGTAATTACAAACAGGTTTAAAAATTTTGCTGACATGATATTGCAGTATGTGGTGGGTTTCTTTTGTGTATTTAAATCAAGTGGATTTTACTGACGCATGGATACCAGACAACAAATTTGGGCTTGGAGATGCTGTTGTGAAAACACTGCAATGCTACGTCTCTGGAGCAGTTTTAGTAACTGCTACAAATGTACATCACATACTTACCACATCTGCTCCTGTGGCATTTGCTTGGCTTCCAGTTCATAAAAAAAGATTGCATTCTTAAGAGCTTGAACCTGCTTTTGAAGTCATGACAAATTTGAGCCAAAGTAAGAAATGACAAAGATTTGGATTTTCTTTACCACGGGAGTGAAAGAGCAGCTTGAAAGAGCAGCCCCAAAAATCATCTTTGGAAAACTGCTCGTCGTAGATGTACCAAAAGTGAGAGGCATGTGTGTCAGGTACATCCTGTAACTGACAGTGGCATATCCTGAACAGTACAACGTTCAGATTGTCTTTAGTGAGCTGGCCAGTGCTTCATGTGAAGCAAAAAAAAAAATCCTAAAATTCTTCTGATCTTATGTTGCTGCTTGTCTTGCAGATTATCCACCCATGGCTGCAGATTGGTCCTGAAAGCCCCTGTGAGAAGATCTACTGTTCCCACATGTGTGTGCTTGCTCCAGGCCCAAGAGCTGT
>NC_024327.1:12151375-12155590 GCF_000523025.1 Cynoglossus semilaevis | reverse complement strand
GTCTCCTTCTACAGTCACACAGGTTCTGCTGTTAAAAGGATTTACTTAACATGATGTGTTTGTGAAGAGGCTGATTTGAAATAAAATGGTAATCATAATAATCTGAGTGCAAATGTAGGACTTTGTTTGACCTGCAGTGAAGAATTGTCACGTATAATGTTGGCCTGTTTTGTTTTAGCTATAATGTGTGACAGTTTTCCACATTTGATTTTCAGATTTACTTGCAGTCCAGACACAGAGCTACAGAGCTGAAAGGTTGGCCGGAACATCTGGCCCTGCAGTTTACAAATGTCAATGAAGCAGCCGTCATGGACTACAGTCTACATGATGAAACCCTGTTTGTCACGGACAGCGGCACAAATTCCCTCAGTGCCTTCAAACTGAAGGATTCAGACTTGGTGTCCCATGGTCAGATCCTCAAACTCCTGGGTGACACCATCACAGCCATGGCCATGGACTGGGTGACCCTCAACATCTACTGGAGCAGCAGTAAACAACCTCACCTGCACGTCACCTCGGTCAGGGTTGCCCACACGGCTGTCGTGCTGAAAGAGGGAATAAAGAGAGTGGGCTCCATCGCTCTCCATCCTCCCAGTGGCAGAGTTTGCTTCACCAACTTGGGCTTGGAGGGTACAGGTTCTGTAGTTGCAGTGGAGTGTGCTGACATGGACGGTGCTGGGCGCAGAGTGGTGTGGAAGGATGTGGTCCAGCCCTCCTCTGTGGTCTTCTCTGCTAATGGAGATGCAATTTACTGGGCTGATTCTGGTGAGAATTTTCATGTTTTCTTTTTTTTTTTTTTTTTTTTTTCCTCTCCCCTCATTAGATTTTTGCTGTGGCCCAGTAGAGATAAGATAAGAAGCACTTATTGATGACAGTTTCTGTTCCAGCTTTAGGGATCATTGGATGTGCGCAATTTGATGGATCACAATACAAAGAGTTAAAGGTGGGCAAAGGCCTGATAGCTGTGGCTCAGAGTGATGACACCTTGCTGTGGATGACAGTAAACGGTAATGTCAAACTCTGAGTACTAGATGCAATTTCTTTATTAGCTTAACTCTTGGTCACAAGAACCCATTTTTGATGAGCTCCTTCAACCTGTGTAGAATTCTTATCTGGTAATTTCATTGTTCCATTAATATTAATGGAATTAATTAATACACAAATGGTTAAACTTAAGTAAAAACCCAGTGAATTTTCTCTTAATGGCAATTTTTTTTCCCCATCCCTAGACAAAACCAGACTGTGGTACAGAGACAAGCAGCAACAGAACAGGCTGTGGTTTGAAGTTGACACACAAGTGGTCAGCTTAAGGGCTTTCAGTGAATCGAGTCAGTCGGGTATGTACCAACCACACCACCACGGGAACTTTGACTAATGACTCATTTGTTATTGAAGAAATCATAGCTCAGCTTTGGCTTTTTAAATCAAATGCCACCTGATGTTGAAACACAGTCTGACTATGCTTGACCATAAATGTCTGGCTTTTAACAGGTTCCAATCAGTGTGCAGAAAACAATGGAAATTGCCAGCATATATGCCTGGCCACCTCAGGAGGTCGGACATGCAGGTGTGGTCATGATCACATCCTGGTCAACACCACCCACTGCAGCCTGGATCAGAGCTGCCCCACAGGGAGGAGGCCGTGTTTAGACCAGCTGTCCTGTCACTCTATGGAGAAGTTCTGCGATGGTCATGTCGACTGCTCTGACCACTCGGATGAAAACTGTGAGTTTTTAAATAGCAGAGTATTTAGGAATTACCTGGGGAAAATAAATGATGGTGTCCTACAGATGTGACTAGTAGTGATCTTGGAACACTAGTGTAAACTGATGGTTTATGGTCAAAATGTGCTACTTGGGCAGCAGAGCCCTGTGGATATGGTTGATGTGAAGAACTTGATGTATGGTTTTGCTGCAGGTTACATTTTTGGGAATTAACATGTCTGAAAAGAGCATCCATTATTGGTCATTGCAAACTCTGTCCTGAATTTCTAAATCAAACTGAAATTGTCTCCATCTACAGTTGATGATAAAGTAAAACTTTTCAGTGACTTTGGAGAAATGGTGTGGAAAACTTCCTAAGTTTACAGAATCCAATTCCCACCCTAATGTAGTGTTTATACTTGTGAAAATTTTTTTTGTTTGTTTTTTTTTTTTCTCTCTAAAATCTGCCTTCTTCCTGCAGGTGTGAATGTGGAACAGTGGCCAGGAGTAGAGGCCTCCGCTCCTATTCAGCTTCACAGCACCTCCTCTCCTCATTCTCCATCAAACGTCACAGAGCTGAGGTCCACCGTTAATGTCAGTGTCCAATTTATGAACATAGATGCCCAGCAGTGCAGCCAAAAGCTCTGCAACAGCAACGGACGTTGTGTAAAAGCAGACAGTGGCCGAGCCGCCACCATGTGCATGTGCTCGCTGGGCTACAGCGGTGACGCCTGTCAAGAACACTTCCTCCAGACCATGCAAGGTCCCATCATCTACGCAGCTGCAGGGCTCTGTGTAGGAGCGGTGCTCATTGCTGTGACAGCAGCTGTGGTCAAGAGGAATAGGAACACCAATATGAGGTTTTGTCAAACTGTTCACCTTCATTAACCTGTTACCACTGACCAGTTTAAGGCTTTACCAGCGTTAGTGGCAATTTTAAATACAGGGATTATTGGCCTGAACACCAACTTATTTGTGACCTGTCCAATATGTTGAGAAAATGTCATCAGAATCATAACAAATTAACAGCCTTTTTTGTATTCATGTAATTTTGTAAATTGACCTAGAAATGCAGTCCTGCAGGTCTTTTGAATGAATTTAGCATTTTCTTTGACTCCTACAGAATAGCAACCTCAGCTGCTCCCAAGGAAACGAGCATGATGGACCTGGAGAACAAAGCAGAGAATGCCTTCACTGCAAATCCTTCCCCAGAGGATGCAGGGAAGCCAGAGGTGGACCTCCCATGAAATTGTCATGACCCAGTCTGTCTCGGTATGCTTTTGGGACAACTCTAACTTTGTTTTTTGTCTGCAGGAAGTGGTATCGTCTGTGAACTGAGGCTGATAATATGGACAGGCACCAGTGTTTTAAATAAACGGTCTGCATTTTCTGTGGTTTCCTGTGAGGTTTCTTCAGCATCACTGGCTTAAATGTGAAATGACTGTCAAAAGACAACAAAGGTTACAGAAAGACACTATGTGATAAATCTACCAACAGCAAAAAGGGCATTTTTTTTTTTTTGGTGACATTTTGGATAATTCTGCTTTTTATTTAACCATCATGGGGACAAAGGTCACAAACTAACTCTGAGACGACTGTTTTGATTTCCTTCTGGAATTGTTTTTCGGCCAATTAGCTTTTACTTAATTTTCTTCACATCAACATTTGTTTTCCTGTTCACTGACAAATTTAGAAGGATTATAGTAAGATGTTCTCTTTACTAATGGCGCCAAACGGATCATAATTATTCACATGTAGCTTAGTTTTAAGGGAACTCTCTAGGGATTGTGGATAAACATATAACCAGCTTGATATATATATTCATGTTTAAGGAATTATAAAGGTGTGCTAAAACATATAACCAGCTTGAACATAAAATGCTGCTTAAAACTAAAACTGAAAATATGCAGCTGTAGAGAAAAGGAGCTGCAAGGTTGAGTTACACCCAAGGTTTGTTGTGACAAGAGGAGTCTTTGGTGTGATGGAAAACAGAAACTTGTAGAACACAATGTGACAACAACGGCTGGGTTCATGGTTAGAACACAATGTCACAGCAACAGCTGGGTTAGATCGAAACGGGATGAGAAACCAACGGTGTAGATGTAGTTGCCAAAAAGAGTGTGTGTGTGTGTGTGTGTAGAACAAATGACGTCTGTATCGCTTGATATGTACCACCCCTGGATGTGTGTGTCAATAAAACGAGCCTGAGTTTGTTGAGAGCGCAGAATTCTGCAGTCGATCCTCTGACTCGCCGCTGGATCCTCCCTGTGCACAGGTGAACTCGAGCAACAACTTTTGTCTTTTCTTTATACTTTGTGAAAGTTCTTCTTGATAGTGTCGAAGTTGATCAACGAATCCGGGGTGGTAAAACCTTACCACGACAGTTCACAGCGAAAGAGTAGTTCACAGAGAATGATTAGTTCACGGTGAAAGATTAGTTCACAGTAGTGATGGGAAGACCGACTCTTTTTATTGATTCGAATCTTTGACTCTCGAACAGTAAAATGAACGA
>NC_024327.1:12137612-12142964 GCF_000523025.1 Cynoglossus semilaevis | reverse complement strand
TTTATAGAAGTATGCAACATATATAATCATGTTTTAAAAGATTATAAAGGTGTGCTAAAACATATAACCAGCTTGAACATAAAATGCTGCTTAAAACTAAAACTGAAAATATGCAGATGTAGAGAAAAGGAGCTGCAACCCAAGGTTTGTTGTGACAAGATGAGTCTTTGGTGTGATGGAAAACAGAAACTTGTAGAACACAATGTGACAACAACGGCTGGGTTCATGGTTAAAACACAATGTCACAACAACAGCTGGGTTCGATCGAAACGGGATGAGAAACCAACGACCAACCAATGTGTGTGTGTAGAACAAATGACGTCTGTATCGCTTGATATGTACCACCCCTGGATGTGTGTGTCAATAAAACGAGCCTGAGTTTGTGGAGAGAGCAGAATTCAGCAGTCGATCACTTTCACTTCAAACATTTTTTAATGTGGAATATATTTGGCTTATTTTATTGGTGTTTCTCCTGAGATCATTGTTTACAACTTATTGCCAGTGGAGTACTACAGTATTACTTGTTGTTGGAAGAATTGCATTTATTATCATTGCTTCATGCTGTACTATCACTTTAACAAACTGCTTGCTTCCCGTATTTACTCCAGTGTGTTACTGTTGCTTTAAGAAACTGCTTGCTTCCCATCTTTTCCTTGTCACCCCCATTCACACCCATTTTCACATTCAGCTTCTGACTCCATATACTCACACAAAATCAAATGTTATGTAATCTGATACTTTTGTAAACGAAATAAAAGAGCAGAGGAAGGGTGCAGCAACTCAGAGTTGATGAGGAAGCTGCCAGAAGAGTAAGCTGCACTCTCCCCTTGCAAGAAAAAGATCCAGACGTCTTTTGTGTTGTTACTTTGTCGTCATATGTGTTAGAATAAACCTGACACTGTCTAACTCTAAATAACACTACTTCCTGTCTCACTGATTCGCTTGACAAATTCCTGACTTGACGGTGAAGGTATTCCTGAGTGATTGCTGAATTTAAATTATGAGTGTGGATGTAAATAGAGGATGTTGTTGTAGTGAAGGGCAACAATTGGAATATAAAAATCCTTTGTCTTTGTTGTCTCTCAGATGAGAAATGACTTAGGACAATGGAGACAGGTCTTTCCAAAGTAGAATCGTGTCATTGTTTACTCCACGACCACAAAACCACACATTTTATTACTGTCAGTGTATTTCTTCAGCAGTTAAATTTGACTGTGTTCAGGGATTTTAGCTTTGTTTGTGAATTATGCTTAACGACCTGAAGCGGATGATGGATGATTGGATCCATGTGCCCACACATTGGACTGTGATCATATAAATGCATGACAAGAAAATAAGAGTTCTTACTAGACTGATTTTTGGTGGAGTTGGTTCATTTGTGTTGGTCGCCTGAAGTGCTGCACAGAGAAAGGAGATACTCCACACATCCAGGTGGGTCATTCCTTTTCTTTAAACAATTATTGAAAGGGCTGCTTCGTGTCTGATTGTAATTATTCATATCTTAAATAGTTCACCACATTGAGCCAGCTTCAAGTCCTTCAAAAATAGCATCTACCCTTTGATGTTGGCCCTTTTGTCTTTTTTTCTTTCATCCTATTGCCTTTTATTCTGTTCACCTTCCTGCTCCCTCTGCCCTTCTGTCATTTTTGCACTTTTGTTTTCATCCTTGTTCTTTTAGTTTTTTTAATATACATACATTTCTCAATACATTTAGACTAGAATGGATTAGCTTGAACTTTATTGTCTCCATATTGGGGAAATGTTGTACTGCAGCAGCAAAAGGACAGAGATAAAGACAATTTAGCCTGTGTTTCTGTTCCTTCTTAATCTTTTTTTTTTAATTTTGCCTTTCACCTTTTTGGCCATTCTCTTTTGTCCTTCTACCTTTCTTCCTGTAGAACAAAGGCAAAAAAAATTCATAAATAGTCAGCTAAGTAATGTCCACTCAGTAGCTTTCATTGGGACACAAGAAGTTTAAGGTTGTGTGAGAGCAAAAATTACATTGTAATTCCACTGAATTATTTACTATCTTAATAGCAATGGCGATTCTATGGAACACACTGTGTGCTGTCCTCATGGTGGGGAATGAGTCCTGTCCAAACCAGTGAGTCAGAATTTAATATTCTGTTAAAAACCAATAAAATGACTTTGATAATAATAAATAAATGACTTTATTTGTGGTCTTGTTATAAAAACAGGTCCCGATGACTGATTGCGGTTCTTCATCAGAGTCCAGTGAATCTGATTCATCAGAAGAGGCAGCCGCACATGTTGAGCCTTCCCAGGATCCTCAGCAAGTAGAGAGCACAGTGACTGACATTCCCAACACCGAAGCCCAGCAGACTGCAGACGTCCTTCCTACTGCCAATGTTGAACCTTCACTGACTACCCCTGATACTTCAGTGCAGCCGGAGTCAGATGTTGGACAAATACCCAGTGATCCTACTTCTGCCGATGATCCTTCACAAACGGCTTCTGGAACCAACACTGCTCAGGAACTACCACAGGAGTCGTTTACCTTGACGCCACAGAAGTTCAGCCAAACAACAAAGGAACGCTGCAGCCGGAAACTGATACAAACATCACACCGGTGGTGACAACACTCAGCCCCAAGTCTTCAACCACAAGCACCACTGACACATTCCAAGGAACCACTCCACCCTCGCCTCCAGATAACAAAGCAACACTGAGTCCATTCTCCTCGTTGCCTGCTCTTCCAATCCCCATCACTGCTGCCATGACCGGGGTTCCTGTTTGTTTCACTTTTCAGTTTAAAACCCAGGAGGAGATAGCATGTGATCCCAAAAACATCTGGGCATCTGCTTTGTCTCAAGTGCAGCTTCAAGTTTTATTCGTTCTGTTGGAAGAATTTAATTTATTATCATTGCTTCATGCTGTACTGTCGCTTTAAGGAACTGTTTGCTTCTCATATTATAATCTAGTGTGCTCAAGACTGATGGAGAAATTACCAGACACAGCCACACCCACATTCACACCACCTTCTTACTCCATACCCATTCATATACTCACACACGATCACATGATATGTAATCTGATACTTTTGTAAACTAAATAAAAGAGCAGAGGAAGGGTGCAGCAACTCGGAGTTGATGAGGAAGCTGCCAGCAGAGCAAGCTGCACTTTCCCCTTGCAAGTAAAAGATCCAGACGTCTTTTGTGTTGTTACTTTGTTGTCACATATGTTAGAATAAACCTAACACGTTCGACCAATGGTTGTTGCAGATATTTGCAGTACTTGTTTCAATCTTTATAACATCAAAAACGATGTCCCAAGATCTGTGTTTTTGTTGTTGTAGTAAAAAACTGTTTATTGACTGACACAAATATTAATGGTATATACATGTTTGTACAGTAGTCTTAGGTCCGAGAAAGCATTATATTTAAAATGAAACTGATTAACCGCCATAGTAAAATTTCTAACAAGGTTTTCCAGTGTAGGTTCCTGTCTTGTTTTAGAAATCCCCAACATGTTAGTGGAATTTTTAATTCTTTCCTTATTCTGACTCAAAGGTAATGAAAATGTCACTATAGTTTTGAGGAGCTTTGAATTGAAACAGTGCAGGTGTAGTTCTGGGTAGATCCCCAAGGTCTAGATAATCAGTGACATTCTAAAAGTAAAAACTACTGTGTCAGTCATCTCAACTAAAATTATAATAATAATAATAATAAAAATGATGTATGCTTCTCTGACATTACTTTGTGTTCAAGGACTTATTTACTGAAGTTATATATACTGTCTTCTGGAAGTGATGTATCATCAGCTCTCAACATAATTTGTATAATGTTTAGAAACTTAAACTTAAGATAATGAGTTAATATTAATTTAGGTTAATTAACTAGTTAATTTGAAGACTGGACAGCACTGAATGGTACTGTCTTGGAGATAGAGACAGGACACAGAACTGGCCAGAACTGGTTTCTTTGCCCAAATAAGGAGACCAACGGAAGATCAACAAAAGAAAGAGAGAAAAACATCCGAACTGCATGGACTTATCTGACTTGATTAACTACAGCACATGCACATAGCTCCTATTGGTGGAGAATCCTTGTTTGGAGCAGTCTTTACCAATCAGTGCGTGTGAACATCGCATGGCTGTGAAACAACAAGGTGCTGACCACTGAAGTGTGTGTAAAATACCCTGCAGTTCAGTGCAGTTCTGAATGTAACCATTGTTCTGCACTCCTTGCTGCAAGTAAAACTTTTAAAAACCTGAGATCTCGTATTTGATTCTTAATTTGATCAGATCTTTATTTGATATTTTTTAAATTCATTGTGTGTTAGGAAACTGGGGTATGAACTAACATATTTTACAGTCCTATCTAACAGAGAAAGTTTCCTGACAAGGATGTTTTTACCACTGTACAAAAACATAATTCATTTATTCTATCGTAGTTGATGTATTTATCTTTAGTAACTTAGAGTATGTAGAACATTTGTACAAAATAAAAAAAACTGAGAATCATAATCATAACCTATCAGTCAGTTTAATGAGCTACTACAATCAATGTTGGTGTTACTGCTCGGACACCACCCCCTGTCGGTATTTTATACATTTTATTTTTTACAGAAGGACAACAGAACCAGTAGCTGGCAGTATTATTATTAATAATAATAATAACTGTATTTATATAGCACATTTCGTACAGTCATGTAGCTCAAAGTGCTTTAACACTGCTTTAACAGTTTGACAAAGAAGAAGACAGGGTTGGCATATACAGTGGTATGAAAAAGTTTGGGCACCCCTGATCATTTTCAAGATTTTCCTTTATGGATCATTGGTTGTTTGGAACAGATATTTCAATTAAATATATCATATAGCAAACAAACACAGTGATATTAAAGAAGTGAAATGAAGTTTATAGGATTTACAGAAAGTGTGCAATAATTACTTACAAATTACAAAAGTAGGCAGGTGCATAAATTTGGGCACCCCAACAGAAAAATTACATCAATATTTAGTAGATCCTCCTTTTGCAGAAATAACAGCCTCTAAATAGCTTCCAATGAGGGTCTGGATTCTGGTTGAAGGTATTTTTGACCATTCTTCTTTACAAAACATCTCCAGTTCAGTCAAGTTTGATGGTTTCCAAGCATGGACAGCCCGCTTTAAAACAGACCACAGATTTTCAATGATATTCAGGTCTGGGGACTGAGATGGCCATTCCAGAACGTTGTACTTGTTCCTCTGCATGAATGCTTTGGTAGAATTTGAGCAATGTTTAGGGTCGTTGTCTTGTTGAAGTATCCAGCCCCGGCGCAACTTCAACTTTGTCACTGATTCTTGAACATTGTTCGCAAGAATTTGCTGATACTGACTGGAATCCATGCGAC
>NC_024327.1:12132492-12136956 GCF_000523025.1 Cynoglossus semilaevis | reverse complement strand
TTGTGTTCCAATAATTAGTGCTAAAGGTATTCAAATCAATAAAACAACAAGGGTGCCCAAATTTATGCACCTGCCTACTTTTGTTTAAGTAATTATTGCACACTTTCTGTAAATCCTATAAACTTCATTTCACTTCTTAAATAGCACTGTGTTTGTTTGCTATATGATATATTTAATTGAAATTGCTGTTCCGAACAACCAATGATCCATAAAGAAAAATCTTGAAAATGATCAGGGGTGCCCAAACTTTTTCATACCACTGTATATATATATATATTGGTTAAGTCAAAGTCCCCTGGGGGCAATGGGGGTGAGGAAAAACTCCCTTTCTTTAGGAAGAAACCTCAGGCAGATCCAGCGGCCCCCAGGGGAGCCCTCTGCCTGGGCTGGTAGGGCTTTCAACCGGGAGTCCAGAAGATTAGGGGGGTAGTCATCTGCCGGCCGCTTGCGGATGCTAGCTGATAGAGACAGAGATGACAGAGATGGGTTTTTAGTAGTTGTATAAAGGTGAGGATGGATGGGGCCTCCCTGATGTGTTGTGGTAGGGCGTTCCATCTTTTGGGTGCGTAGTGGGTGAAAGCTGCTTCCCCTATCTTCTTGGGTGGAGGATCAGGAATTCTCAGCAGGTGGGCTGCAGCGGATATGAGGGCTCGTGCAGGGGTAAAAAGGGACAGTGTGTCTGAGATATAGCACAGGGCAAGGCCATTTATAGATTTGAAGACTAGCAACAGTATTTTAAAGTCAATTCTAAAGGAGGCCGGCAGCCAGTGAAGGACTTCCATTATAGGACTAAGTTTAGGTTTGGCCGTGGTTCGATTAGGCTCAACCGAGATGTCGGCGTAGCTATGAAAATCAATTGTATTCCTTGATGATGTTTCCCAGAGGGAGCATATATAGAGAGAATAGGAGCGGGCCGAGACAGCTGCCCTGGGCAACACCATAAAGCACATTGTGTGTGATGGAAACATGATCTCCAATGCTTACATAGAATTGTCTTCCTGTGATATATGATTTGAACCAATTTAAGGCGTGGCCAGTCAGTCCTTCCCAGGATTTTAGGTGGTCAATGAGTATATTGTGATCAATTGTGTCGAAGGCTGCACTTAGGTCAAGGAGGACCAGAGCAGATACTTTGTTTGCAGCAGTACTGAGTCTAAGATCGCTTATTATCTTGGTTAAGGCAGTCTCAGTACTGTGATTTGCTCTGAAGCCTGATTGAAATTTCTCCAGAATGTCATTTTTGGCTAGGAATTGCTTGAGCTGCTTGAAGATAACGTTTTCCAGAACTTGTGAACTCACTACTTGTGAATGGGAGGTTGGAGATCGGTCTATAATTGTTTAGAGAATTTTGATCCAAGTTAGGTTTCTTCAGAAGCGGTTTCACAACAGCGGTCTTAAAGGCGCTAGGAACAGTGCCTGTGAGAATGGAGGTATTAATGATCTGAAGCAGCGGTGTGGACAGGCAGCTAATAATGTTTTTAAGAACCGTGGGAATAGGATCAAGGCTGCAGGTGGACTGCCTGCTTTGCTTGACAATTTTGCAGAGTTCGTCCTCTGTGATGGTACTGAAGTTCTGGAGGATTGGTGTTTCTCTGTACGGAAAGAATGAACTGGAATATAAAGGAGAGACTATTCACAGCTTGCAGAGCAAGTGTCGCTGTCTGGTCATCAGGGCAGTAGGAGAATTTTTCCCACAGGGTTTTGCCCCTACCTGTGAATAAGGAACATGTTTACAAAAGTACAAAACCACTATACGATCAATGAAATTGATGATCATTAATGTTTGATTTATGATCAAACGGGGGGATTGTTAGATTTCAGTGGTTTTCACATTTGGTTTGGGTCTGAAAGCAGGAAGCTGCTAAGACACTAAAGGCCTTCCCAAGCACACACACTCACATACTGAAAGATACTTGAAAGATAATTGCTATGCTTCGATCTGGGTCACGGCATCAGTTGAAAGATTATTGGTGTAATCAATCCGGTTCAGGCCCAGTTGAAAGATTTGGCCCTTCTTTCGTGAGCACGACACCAATTGGAGGATTTCTTCTCCCCGTAGTCATAGCACCAAAATTGAAGAACCACCATCACCTCGTAGGTAGTCTCAGGCAAGGAATGAAACAGCCGGTAGATGGTCAATTTGTTTAATAACAAAACACCAAAACAAAAAAAAAAACAGGTCCAACAAGCAAAATAAAACGACTGGAGAAGTATTCAAGAAAATCTCGTACAACAGTTATTAATACACATTAATACACACAAGTCAAGAATAACCTCCAAGAATAACTTCCAAGAACAACTTCCGTGATGTGCACTTTTATACCTGTGTGGGGGGAGTGGTTTTCGACTTCCCAGGTGTGTGTTTAAATGTGGTAGACCAATGGAGGAAAGAGGTTGTGCCTCTTGTGGCCAAGCATATTACCATGCTTGTGCCTGCAGTCACCAATATGTGGCGCTGCTGCTCCATGATTCAGCAGTGTTGGAGGACATGTTTTATGAACCTTTTGTCACTGAGCAAGGTGTTATTACAAAGGAAGTGAACGGAGCCTTTGGTCTGACCAACAACAGGGGGTTATGTGGATCAAAAGCAGTGGACGGAAGTCTTCCATTTGTTCCTAGGGTGTAGAGGTAATCTGGGGAGTTGGTGTGAAGAGAATATAGGAGAAATTCTCTTTGAATGTGTGGGGCTATGTGAGTGTGTGTGCTTGGGAAGGCCTTTGGTGTCTTAGCAGCTTCCTGCTTTCAGAATCAAACCAAATGTGAAAACCACTGAAATCTAACATTAGGCTGATTGTTGTTGCTGCTTGTACACTGGATAGCAGCACTACAGAAGTAGTGCAGAGAAAATTCATAGTTTTTTTTCTCCACTGACTATGTAGGTGTATTTATTAATGTCTTACTTTGACAATGACACTCTGATATTAAAGATGTAATGTGGAACTTGTCAGTCTTTTGAAATAATCTGTATGCACGTGTGTGTCATCAAAGTGTGGCCTGTCCTTAAAACCTTTTGTAAAAACACTAAATGTGTATATCAAAAAATAATTTTATATATTATATATATAATTTTATGTAACATTTTATTACAGAAATTTAACTGGAACCTTTTTCCCTTATTTATATGTTAACATGTGCATTGAACTCTGAATACCAGAACATGTACCATAGGATACATACCCATGTCATCAAAGCAGGTCCTGCAAAGAACAATCAAATTGTTTACTATAAGGACATCAAAGATCTCCAGAAACTACTACATAAAATATATCCACCTTTATTTTCCCTTTTGTGAAGCAAACAGCATTACAAAAAGTCAGGAGTTTGTACTTTATCTTAAAATCAGTCAGAGTATTGAGTCATACTTGTGTAAAAGATGGCCACACTGAAGAACACAGGCTATGTGTTATAATATCCTGCATTTACAAAAAGAGAAATGACATGAAAACATCAAAAAGTGTTCCCTGATGAAGTTCTTTTACCGCCATACACACTGGGCAGTTCTGCCTCGACAGATTTTCAACACACTGAAACATAAAACAGTATGGGAAGTGTTAGACACTAAGGCAGACACGTTTGTGCATCACTAATGGGTACACACAGTAAAAATGTTTTATTCCAGTTTAAACATCACTTTGCGGTTTCCCTCTAGATCTTGTGCTAAACAGAGACTGCACAGTGGAAATACTTCTCCCTTGGCCCAATCCTGTGGAAGACAAAAATCGGTACTACATGTCACTGATGAAGGCACAGGACAACACACCAATCCTGTTTTATGGATGTTTTCAAAAGGTTGGAGGAAAAAGCAAATCTGCACAAGTCAAATAATGGTAAATGCTACAGGTATTTGTTCAACTTATTTCATTTTTTGATTGTTTTATTTCTCTTTAATACCTCATCTACAGGTTATGAAGAGATTCTTCTACTTTGCTTTTAAAATGCACAGTGGACAAATACGGTTCAAAGTTGGCCCGTAGCATTGCACTTCCTTCACCAAACGATCCATCTTATGGTTTTCATCTGCATCATGGCATTGCCGACACATATACAGCTTACCACAGCACGCCTGCAGCGGATGGAAATGTCAATGTAAAGATGAATTCGTGTATGAGTGAATTATCCTTTAACGTTGTTTAAAAGCTTTGGTTAAAAATATGTTCCATTTATTTAGACCAAGTGCTGAAATCTCAAATTTAAGCCCAGATATACGTGATATACGCTAGATCATCCATCCATCCATCCATCCATCCATCCATCAACCGCTTATCCGGGGCAACAGTCTGAGCAGGGACACCCAGACTTCCCTCTCCCTCGACACTTCCTCCAGCTCTTCTGGGGGGACCCCAAGGCGTTCCCAGGCCAGCCGAGTGACGTAGTCGCTCCAACGTGTCCTAGGTCTTCCCCTAGGTCTCCTCCCAGAGGGACGGCACCCGAGCACCTCCCGAGGGAGGCGTCCGGGGGGCATGC
>NC_024327.1:12123921-12131286 GCF_000523025.1 Cynoglossus semilaevis | reverse complement strand
CCCCCCCCCCGCCCCCAAGCCTTCCTGCGGGTGGTAAGTGCACTGGAAGTACCAACCTTGGTGCGGAACGACCAAATCCTGGGGTTCCACACTAATGACAGAGACATTGCCTCTGGGCCAAAGCGCTACCAGCTAAATTATAATAATGGGTTAGAGCTAAATTCGCTACAATGCCGCCACAGAAACGAAAAGCAAAACTCAAGTACAATTTCTGTATATAAATAATAGCTAAAAATTAGAAATTAGATTAATAGCATATGCCTTCAACCCATTAAACACTATTAAAGACACACTCAGAAGTTACTGTTTTCTTTAGCAACAACCACCTACCTCAAGTACGTTTGAATATGTAAATCAATACACTGAACCTTCCGCTAGGAAATTGTAGAGCATTCAAGACCGACTTCTCTCCCACATTGGGCGTAAGCGCCGTTGGTGTAGCGGTGTCATGCAAACATCCCATTCTTGCGGCTCGGGTTCGGTTCCCAGGCGGCGCACTAATTTTTGAATTTATGTTTTGACCATATGGGATTATATATATATAATTATATTCTGCCATACAGAATACAGCCTTTTAATGACTTGGTTGCAAGGTGAAATCAACACAAAAAGACCCTAAAACGAGTTACTTCTTTGAAAATAAGAGCAAAGCCGTGCGTCGTGTTTTTGTGCAAAAAAATGTCGTTTCAATGCCGGTGTCGTCATTAAAATACACAGCGAATATTTCTGACGCTGTTCCTCTGCCACTTTCAACTTTCTATTGTTTGCAGCAGACTGAGGCTGTCTTCCGTGTCTATGCAAGTAAGAGCGAGAGAGACAGTACAGATTACGTACGTACGCACACGCACGTGAGAGAGGGAGAGGGAGAGGGGGAGAGGGAGAGGGAGAGGGAGAGAGGGAGAGGGAGAGACAGAGACAGAGACAGACGAATCGGTTGTGAAACTGTCATTGTTAATAGTTCGTATTTGTAACTTGCTACGTCGGACGTCGACCAAATTCAGAAGAATCACGTTTCTGCTTATATCACTGGACTAAATAAAGGAACCTCCCGGCATTCACTGATGATGGAGGACGAGCAGCCCAGAACCCTGTGAGTAGCCGAGGGCCCCGTCTATGTCTTGAATTGGGAAACGATGTCTATATATGTTGTGTATCTATTTATCCACGTTGTTGTTTTACATTTATTGTACTTTAAGACAATGTGGTAATTGAACTGAAAACATGGACACCATCGACGTTTACAAAGCCGGCGTATTTTACTAGCCAAGTCGCAACGTTTTTGCTAGATTTTTTTTATTTAAAAAGAAAACCATATAAATGGCCGATAGTTCATGCCATTGATCATTAGCCATATTTTCCTACGTTGCTAAAAAGCGTCGGCACGGATAGTAAATGTGCTTCATTGTGGTTATTTATTGTATAATGTGGCGAACAAAATACCAATAAAACATTTCCGGCTTGTGGACTTTATTATTTAAACCACGTTTATTTCTTAAAACATGTTTCAACATGAGGCCCCTTTTGAACCAGTTAGCTTCCTCGTTAGCCGAGTTACAGGAAAGCCACGTCAACGCTCGTTAAAACTGCATAGACAAGCACATTTTAAATGCTAAAAGGCCACATTTCCTGGGTTGGATGATTGCCATAGACAATGTTTTCTTAATATTTACCCAATTTCTGTTATTTTTATTTTCAAATGGGGAGTTGTGTTGTGCTGTTGCTAGCTCTAATAGCTAGCCTTTGTTTGCAAGTTACTTCCGGTTTGCCATCAACATTCTCGCTCTCACGGTCTCTTTGTTTTTTTGTTTTTTTACAGGTATGTGGGGAATCTGTCAAGGGAGGTCACTGAGCCCTTAATCCTTCAGGTCTTTACACAGATGGGACCATGCAAGAGCTGCAAAATGATAGTCGACGTTAGTATGTTTTGTGGTTTAATACTTGGGCACATGTATTCATGGTATGCTGAACAATAAAGTTAACGTTCCAGAGGCAGGGGGTAGAGGTATTTATGTGAATTCCTTGCTTTCATTAACAAACAAGCAAATAATCCACCAAATAATACCAGTTTCATGCTGAGAATAATGTATTCCCTGCCACTTTTTAGCTTATGTGGGCATTGTGGATCAGAAGTGCGAAAGTGGTAGTAGAAAGGCAATAATTACTAGCGTATCAATGAAACGGATGATTTTTTTTTTTTGTCCTAGGTCTTCCCCTTGGTCTCCTCCCAGAGGGATTTTTTTCCGCTTAGCTTACAGAAGCTTTTGCAATTGGTTTGATTGACAGCTATTTTTTTAACACTGCTTGAACAGTTTTTCAGATGATTGGCAGACCTAAATGTCTAGATGTATAAATCTGTACAATCGTCAAGGGACATGATATCAGAAGGCAACAGGCTTTAATGACATCCTATAGACAGCCCTCACAATGGTCAGATTACAATCAGGTATCACAACAGAAATTCACTGGTTCAGTGTTGCAGCTCAAAAGGTGTCTGAAGGCAGTTTTGAGGAGGAGTAGAAGGTTGTTGTTTGGTTCAGTTCAGTGTGAAAGTCAAGCACACAACAAAGCAATAAAATACTCACCTTTGTTGTACCTAAATATTGCTGTCAACAGGCAGCTGGAAATGACCCATACTGCTTTGTGGAGTTCTATGACCACAGACATGCAGCTGCTTCAATGGCAGCTATAAATGGAAGGAAAATAATGGGTAAGGTAAGCAATCGTATCTACAGCGTGAGTGGGGATGTGTGGGCTTTGGTGTGAGAGGAAGGTTTTGTGTGCATAAACCATATGAAAGAGATATCTGGACAAAAATGTTAATTGGACCGACAAAATCAGCCAGAGTTGTAGCTTTTCTGACATTTGCTTAGGAAAAGATTACAATCAGTAATGTATGCTTTCTCTAATAAACTTAAATTACCTATAAATCATTGGTCGTGATACAACAAAGATTGCACTGGTCCAGATGTAGAGTATGAGTTTTAAGAGAGATAATTAAGCTCAGCAAGACAGAGTAAAAGTCCGGCACGAAATTGAATGAATTACAGTGAACCTTATACTGGGCCTTTTGCTAGGCCAATAATAGTTAAAAGTAATTTCCAGTAGCTATTCATTTCAAACACTGTAATGGAAAATCTAATTTTTATACTAACTTCATAAGTACTCTGCATGACAGGGTCAGGGAGTGTTTGATGGTCTTTAGGAGTTTTGGATACAGGTTTATGGAAAACAAGACCTGTTATTAAGAACTGCCATGAGAAAGATGGCTCGATTGCTGTCTTCAGTAAATGGTAGCCCTATTATCCAAAACATTTTAAATCAAGTAGAACACTTCTGATGGTCTTTTGAACAGGTTGTGTCTTTGTAGAAATGAGTAGATGGGGTGGTCCTTGCCTTGTACCCGGAAATAAACGTTTCGCACTGTTAATGATGCAAACATACCCCACCTATGTTTTTCTCTGTCCTTCTCTACAGGAAGTCAAAGTAAATTGGGCCACAACACCAACCAGCCAGAAAAAAGACACAAGTAGTAAGTATGGTTTTAGAAAACATTGGACTAAACTATGGACGTGTCAGACTCACAATTGACACAAATGGTCAAATACTTTCATGTTTTCTTGGTCTTCAAAATTCCTGGTGAATCTTTTACTAATAATAATCATAGAATCATTATGTCATTATATGGCACATACTCTGTAAAAAGAAAAAGATCAAAACCTGTAAAATGTGCCTTGTCCACACACTATAAGTAATGTTCAAAACCATTTCTGACTTTCTAGATCACTTTCATGTCTTCGTCGGAGACCTCAGTCCAGAAATAACTACAGAAGATGTCAGAGCTGCCTTCGGTCCGTTTGGCAGGATATCGTAAGTATAAAGCTGGTCTTTAACAACTAACATTAAGATGTCAGTTGCTGTTCTTACTTACTTACTTACTCTAGCCCTGATACGATAATTAAATCTGAGCTGGCCCACAGGAACGGATGAAATCTAAACTCAAGGTGTATTAAGTGCATTTACTTATGACTTTCTAAGTTAAGAGATATGCTTTTTATCTTACAGGTTCAATAAAATCTGTCTTTTTTTCTACTACCCTTTTACTTGTTTTTTTTTCTGTTATTTGCCTGAATATGTTTTTATTCACAAAGTATTTTAAAACATTTTATGTTTGAGGTGTTCTGCTATTTGCAGTGTGTTCATATCATTGCATTTGTCCACAGAGATGCTCGTGTTGTCAAAGATATGGCTACGGGTAAATCTAAAGGCTACGGCTTTGTGTCTTTCTTCAATAAATGGGTGAGTACTACACAGTGTCAGTCAGTGTAGAGAAAGTAGCTTTGGCTAACCTTTCAGATCCTTTTTTTAGTTTTATGACATTTAAAGTTGACATTTAAGTTGTTTGAAGAGTTTTTTTTCCTGGTATTCTGCTTCATCATTCTGTTTGAGATACAGTGAATGCATTAATTTCATAATTTTTAATAATTAATTTCATATTTGTTAAAAAACATACACAGTCACCTTTGTTTACTCTTTTTTTTTTTTTTTGGTGTTCTGTGCAAACTTGTACAAACTTTTAATACAGTATTTAATACAGTAACCTTGTTTTCTTTTCTTTCAGGATGCAGAGAATGCCATTCAGCAAATGGGCGGTCAATGGTTAGGGGGTAGACAGATCCGAACTAACTGGGCCACAAGAAAACCCCCTGCTCCAAAGGCTACTTATGAAAGTATGTTCACATACATTTTTAGTTGTTGTTTGTAATTTGAAAAATTCATAACAACAGTGTTGACCTTTTTTTTTATTTTTTAAGGTAACTCCAAGCCACTATCTTTTGATGAAGTAGTCAATCAATCCAGTCCTAGTAACTGCACTGTCTACTGTGGTGGAGTTAGCGCAGGACTGACAGGTAAATGCACAATTTTAAATGTGTAATATAGTTTTCCAAAGACACAACCAAATACCTTGTTGAGCCCCATTTAATGTATCCAACAGACCATATTCTGGGTAATTTAACAGTGAAATAGTTCGACTGCATTCACTTTCTTACAAAAGGTCATGGTTTAGTTGTTTGGCTGTGTTTAAAAAAAAAAAAAGGAAACATATGCAGTGTGAAATTTTCTATGCAAAATGCATGGACATTTTAGCAAATCACAGTTTAAGGAATTTTACTGAGCATATAAGGATTTAAGCACATCTGAATCCTGCATGTGTCTTTATGGAAAATCATACATCATGAAAATTCCCATCCTTCTTCCATGAAATCCTCAAAACAAACACTGAATACACTTCTTGTGTTCAGTAAATAGTGGTCTTAATTTTTTTCATGAACATCACATAGGGAAAAGCTGTGTGCTTGGGCTTGGATAACTCATTCTCTGTTTATCTGAGGTTGCCAGCAGATGTTGGCACACCATTTTCTGAAGAAAAACAACAGCTGCAAGAGCTCAATATCTTATATTCCTTTTTGTATTGGAATTCCAGAACAACTGATGAGACAGACCTTCTCTGCCTTTGGGTTAATCATGGAGATCAGAGTTTTCCCAGATAAAGGCTATTCATTTGTCAGGTATGTGGAAAATATTTTTTTCTGTTTCACTTGATCAACATTGTGTGATTTTGCTGGAGTGGTGTAGTGGTAGAACTCCTGCCTGCCACCAGGAGGCTCTCAGTTTGAAACACTCTGATATCCGTGTTGGGTTGCATTATGAAGGGAATCAGGTGTAAAAATCTTCATCTTCCTCTTCACACTTAGAATACAACAAACATTTTCATCTAGTGCTATATGGTACCTAATCAGTAGTTCACAGCAACAGCTGTTACAAGGCACAAAATGAGCTGTAATGATTCATATGCTTTGCATCTTTTTTTGGGTGAAGGTTCAACTCCCATGAATCAGCTGCCCAGGCCATAGTTGCTGTAAATGGCACTTCAATAGAGGGCCACGTTGTAAAATGCTACTGGGGTAAAGAGACTCCTGACATGATGAACCAAATGCAGCAGATGCCAATGCCTCAGGTAAAAACTAACTTTTCTGTGCATAAAAATAAACATGCACTTACTCATCTACTACACCGATCATTCAAACAACTGTCAGATTTACGGAATGGTCTGTAGAAACGATCTGTTACTGCTTTTACTTACAGCAGAACAAGGTGAACTATGCTGCGGCCCAGCCTTATGGCCAGTGGAGCCAGTGGTATGGCAATGGGCCCCAGATTAACCAGTATGTTCCTAATGGGTGGCAGGTCCCCACCTACAGTGTCTACAGCCAGGCCTGGAATCAACAGGGCTTTAAGTAAGTAGCACCATGCTCTCAGAGTCTCTTCCACGATCTTTATCTTGAAGCCCAGAATTCCCCTCCAAGATTCAGGCAGAAACAACCAAGTCAGGCCAGAGGAGGGCACTCTAATTCCTCACCCTAATCCCTTTTCACTTAAGTTCTTGATAAGAACTTTCTCAGCTCCTCTTTAGATTAGCTTGAGCTCATCCTATTAACTGAAAATGTTTAAGTCAGGGTGTTGAATTTTTGCCTTCAAAATCTTCTTCCGTATTGGCTTTCCCAAGCTAGTTTAAGGTTCCTAAGCTAGAGTAAGTGTTTTTTTTTATATGATGAGAAAATTTCACCCAGGGATTGTTAATGAATGAAGAATTAATTTTCCCTTTCCCTGTCTGTTAGAATTATCTTGAAAGTGTTAAAGCCAATTATGCCTAAGAGCTTCAGAAGAAGTCTTCTGTCCTGTAGAGGGCACTGTAATTTAAAAAAATAGGCTGTTTTGTTTTGCTGTCAAAAAAAGTTGTATAAAAAATAAAATTACATAAATTTTTTTAGCTCCAAAAACTTGTTGCAGAGGCTAAAAGTAGGTCAGAATCATATTTAAGGACCTTTATTTTTCCTTAACCATTGTCAGAATAGTGCACCTCGTTGCAACAAAATAATTCTGAATTCTATTACCAATCTGTCATCATGTTATGTGTCATCTGTATGAAAGGTTTGTAAACTACAGGCTTGACCAGCAACAGTTGATTACTTTGTAGTGTGATGTGTGTTGATTTCCACAAGAGAGTTGGGAGAGAAATTGAAGTCGGATGTTAAGCTTGTAGATTCACATTTTTTCAGGTCTGAGGAGTTGAAAAAGTTACATGTAGCTTGCTTCTCTAAGCCTGTAACGTTTATCTGCCTTTCACCTGTAATTAATAACTGAACCCTCATTTTTGACCCTGCCAAGACCCTTCAACTTTCTTTTATTTATAGATGTTTTTGTCCAAGCTGCCTTACCCTGCCAACTTCTGACAGCTCTGCCACCTTGTTCTTATAAACCGGTCCTTTGGCTCCTTTTCACCTTGTCTCCTCTAACCTGCTGGCA
>NC_024327.1:12115438-12123884 GCF_000523025.1 Cynoglossus semilaevis | reverse complement strand
CCTGTTCCTTTCCTTTTGCAGTCACTTACCGGCTAGTGCTGGGTGGACTGGCATGAGCGCCATCAGTAACGGTGGGGTTATGGAGCCTACGCAGGGACTGAATGGAAGTATGCTAGCCAACCAGCCTGGTATGGGAGCTGCAAGATACCCCACACACTGATAAGTAGCTGGGGCCCTGACATCTGTCAACCATCAGCCTCTTTTTGGCTGTACTGAGCCCGGCAGGGCTGTGTAACACCGCCTCCACTTGTGGCAGGACTAGGGCTTTAACTGGGATGTGGAACCTTACAGGACGATTGGTGTCAAAAGGAGATGTAAATGGAATTTTGCTGGGAGAGGGGGTTGAAGGAACAGCAACCAGGGAGGAGCAGTTTGACACACTTGGCTTTACCCAGCCTCTCTGTGGAAAATGAGACTGGCCAAGAACCAGTTCTCGGACCGTTTTTAAGTTAACTGTAAATGAATTTAAACTTTAAAGAAGATACTTTTGGGGTTTTTTCCCCACCCCCTGAGTTCAACAAATTGCTTCTACTTTCATGTCTCTCAGATAGTCGCTGAAAGTTTTGTGCTTAAAGAAACTGTTCAATTTTTAATATTTTTAAGTTATGAACCTTAATTGTAACGTGAGGAATGGAAATCTGTTGAATTTGTTCTCATTTTCTCTTGGGGTAAAATCAAATGCAGGTATTTTTGCCACTGCTAGTTCTCTGTAAGGGCAGACAGATATTGCACACTTTTTCCCTCTCTTGTACATGGACAATTTTTGAAAACTAAGGGTTTACTTTTTGCATTCCATTTTCCTCCTCCTCTTCTTACTTGTCCTTCTCCATGGCCTCAAATCTTTTTTGTCACCTGTAAATAACCATTCGCTCATTCAATCAGCCGTTCCTTTGAACCGTTGTGTGTAAAAACATGCTTCTGTCAACTGCGAGCACTTGCTTCCTCTTCCGTGAGAACAACTGCAGTTAACGCCAACATTGTACGTAGCAGAGTGGCGCTGTACGAAAAAGTGACACTTGGACACCACCACACACATGATCTTCCATACAGGGATGAGGTAGCATTGCCATGCAGTGCATACTAAAACAATTTACACAGTTCAAATGTTTGAAGGGGTAAACATAAAAGTTCTGCAGTTTGTTTAAAAAATGTATTAAAACACAGTGTTTTATATTGTTAAAATCGTGAGGTAATTCAACCTTTACACTTTTTTTTTTTTGCCAGAGAACTGAAGCAGCCATTTGAACTGTTGCCTTACAGAGCTGGTTTCTTTTAGCTGACAAGATCCTCGATTTCATTAGGCAGTGCCTACACGTTTTCAGACATTTTTGTTTAGAAAGGCGGTGACACCCCCCTGTCTCCCCTCCAAGTACCGATTACTCTGCTACTGTAATCAATGTTTTCTTGCTTTGTCAATTAAATTGCTGATGCACATAAACAGTTGGTGATTGTTTTATTATTTTATTCCTGAGAAAACCTGGCCCATTAACCAATGTCAAATGTACACACATTTTTGGTAAGAATTGTTTTGTCATTGTACATAAACAGACACATGGCATAATTTTTTATTTTCTTTTTTTTAAAACAAACCTGTTCTTTGCCTTTAATTTTAAATGGTAATGCTTACCATTTAAATCACCCTTTTCAACAATTGCATTTTTATAAAACTCAAAACTGTCTCCAAGTTATTGTTTTGGGGTTTTTTTGACAGCTATGCGCAAGGTCAACTGACAATTCAAAACACTTTTTTTTTTAAATTTCCTGAAGTGAATTCCCAAGGGATTAATAAAGTATCTCTATCTAAAATAAAACCCAAGCAAAAGTAAAGACCACTAAACTGACTGGCTATCCCTCAAAAGTTTAGCTCAAGGTCAGAATAAACTGTTATAACAGTTTGTGGTGGTCACTTTGTCCCATGGAGGACAGACGGAATCACTTAATGACAGTTCCCAAATGATTCATCTCTCTTAGGAGGCCTTTGGAAAAAAAAAACAATTGGTCAAATTAAATTCCTGCCATTGCTGAATTTGTTTGTCGTCATGAGTCTGAGATAGTGTTCCACCAATCTCCTGAGGTACGGTGTCACAGCTGGTTCTACATTGACAGAACCCTCAGAATTCTGCAGATTGTGAGATTTTGGTTCCGTACTCAAAAACGTATAAAATAACTGGGTGGATTAGACTCGTTAGTTTTAAATAATGCACAGAAGCATTTTCATTATAATGTTACCTTACATTATTATATTTTTATTTAAATTGCTACATTGCTATGTCATGGCTTTTTATAATAATGTTAATTGTTAATGTATTTCCTATGGAATTCTGCAACATATGCTGTATATAGTCATATACACTATCGCTAAAGAACAGTATTATACTGCTAGACTTACACTGTTGCATAAAGCATATAATTCTGATCTGTGGTCGACGTAGTCAGATAGACAATAAAACTATTCTATTCTATTTTATTCTATTCTAGTATTTTATTCTATTCTAGACTTCAGATGCTTGACGTCATCTTAGGCTCACATTTTCTACATATGCACTAGATGTCACTCACTTAAACCATGTTTCCTCTGTGTGCTTTTTGGCGCAGGTGTTTGACTCCACCACCATCAGTCAGTTTGTCACTACGTCAAAAGCCTGTGTTTGTGTTGGTCAGTTATGTAATAACTTGGTATAGTAACATGTCTTCTATATGTTACAGTCACCTACATTATGTACAGGTGTGTATAAATACTTCTGAAGTATCTTTATGGTTGTGTGGGGGTTTTGTGGTATCCCAACAGTTGATGAGACTGAACACACTCTTGTGTCCGGAGTGTGTGTGTCCATCCCAGCTCTCCTTAGTTACAGTTACTGAGCTTTGGAAACCATTGTGCAGCCTGACTGGCTGAAATAACAGGCAGGCTGATAAATGGTTTGTCTTTCAACAGCTGCTCAGCTAAGAGATAAAGAAAGAGAGAGAGAGAGATACTGTATGTCAGGAGATGGGTTAGTGAGCAGATTAAATCAATTAAAGTAGTCCCACTAGTTTCTTCTTCTTCTCCCTTTGTCTCACCCGCTTTCTTCCTCTCAGCATTTCTGGGTTGTTTTCTTTTTTCTGTGGTGGACAAATTTGAGCAAAAGCCAAACTATCAGTCTGAGTTCTTCCTGATTAGCTTAAAGAATCTCTGTGTGGGTGGCGCTTTGGCCCAGAGGCAATGTCTCTGTCATTGGTGTGGAACCCCAGGGTTCACCTCCTGGGCAAGTTCGAATCCCGGTTAGGGCGGTTGGTACCTTCCAGTGGACTCACCACCCGCAGGAAGGTTTGGTACGGTGCAATGTGATTTGGGTGGCGATTGCTGCCCCCGCGACCCGGTACCGGATAAGCGGCTGAAAATGGATGGATGGATGGATCTCTGTGTGTTGTTCGTGGAGAGTGTGGTCTTGTTTGTTTGTGTGTAACACTCTTGTCTGTATTTGCCTTTCTTAGTACTAGGACTAAGGAAATACTAGAAAATCATTAGTATATAATGATTTTGTAAACTCTGTCAATGCTTTGAAAGAGAAATAAAAAAAAAATAAATTAACACATCTGTCATCAATCCACTGACTTCATTTATGAAACTACATTTAAAGTTTTCGTTTTTGACAATCTATTAAATTTTTTCTAAATGATTATCGTGTTGTTCCTGCAGTGACGCCCGTAGCGTGACAAGGGGATGGGGGTGGTGGTGGGTGGGTTTTGGTATTATTGTCCTGGTTCCTGGGTTTTTTCCCCATGGGTGGATGGGAGTGTGTGTGTTTAGATTTGTGTGTACACTAGTACATGGTCGCCTGTGACCTCACCGGCGCTGTGGCACCGCTTATGGTCAAACACACCTGTCGGTGATCATCAGGACGCCACCTTATGGACAGGACACCTGCTCGTCATTGCCACAGCACTGGACCGCCCCCTTCCGTTGTAATGAGTTGGCTCTGTGAGTTTGTGCATGCTTCTAGTCGTAACTGGGATTAGTTACCAAACAGCCTGCAGCTGCGCAGTTCCTGTTTCTTGTTTTTCTGGAATGCTGGCTCCTATTTTTTCTCCTGGGTCAGCAGCTCCACCACTGTCACCCTCTGCCTCCACCGCCATCGTTAGCAGCAGAAATACGGCCTGCGTCCCTGTTTCAGCTCCACTGCCTCCCTGCTGCTTGTTTCAACCTACATTTTCAATTCATTCTCAGTCTGTAATAACCGCCTGTACTAACCTGTTCCTGTTTTATGATGGGGATGAAAACTTTGTTGTTCCATCTGTGGAACATCGGTTTCAAGTACTTTTCTAGCTCTGGTTAATAAAAAAACATTGATAAACTGGGACTAAAATCAAGATCAAAACTGACGTGTGATAAACTCTGTATAAACCCGTCAGTGTGCACTTGTATGTTGTTTTTGACTGTAACTGTCTCAAAACAGACTTATGGACAGACAGTGTGGTTCATTGAGGTGGTGACCCAGAGAAGCCATTCTCAAAGAACTGAAGTTCTCTTATCAATGCATCTTCTCCCCTTCTGACACAACCAACCTGGGTGTGCATAGTGTTCCACCGAATCAAAACCTAGAAAGTTCTGCATGACAGTTGGGACTCTACCTACGTCATTTCTTTATAGCCCTGAAGTAGAGAAATTGAAGTAGAAAGGTTAACACATACTCTACAACAGAAGAACTATGAAATGGGGATCGTTCACACTGACGTGGCGCAAGGAAATTCAGTGTTTAAATGGAGCCGATGAATACGCCTCCCTGTAGTACATATCACAGGCCTGTATGTGGTACTGTGTCTCCCCCACTCTAATATGCTATCACCAGAAGAGTGGTGTTCCACATTAACCTTTGCTGCTCAAGATGGGGCTCTAAAAGTGATAATAATTAACTGTAGCACAGCATGTAGCTGTATTTGCCTCTAGCTTGGTCAGAAATAGTCTTGCATCTGCCATTGTTGTTATTGTGTGGCGTTAAGCAGGGGAGGCTGGGGTAAGAGGTTACAGAGAGGCGGGGCTGACCACATCATCTCACCCTACTCCATTTAGACACAGAGTCTTCAGACCTCTCCACTCTGGGACCTGGATTTGAATAGCACGGAGTTCTCCATACCAAAACTCCGGATTGGTTTTTATGCAAGGCCGAATCAGCACTATAGCTGTGGGATCCATAGTCATATTGTTGCCGTATAAACGCCATATTGTTCTCCTCCTTCAGACAATACTTTGGACCGGGAACCTGTGCTGTAGTGAGTGGCTATAATGTAGACTTCTCAGGAATAAGGGCTTGATATCTGATGGTGTTATATGGCAAGAAAAAAACGTCCACCTTGGAAACAGTTTCTTTTGGTTCTTGCGGAGTACGTATCAGGCTTATTTCTGTCTTAATCACCCACTTCTAAAAACAAGGTGCCTTCTCCTGAACTATCCCATTAAGAGATGTACAACACGCTCCACTAGGACAGTGGCTCTTCTCTCCTTTATATCACTATTTGTCTAGTTGTCCCACCTGTGGTGATCCAGGTGTGTGTGACTGGGCTGTTGTTGAACGAACGTGAAGGGATCGACTGTTCATGTTGGTGAATCACTGTAGAGACAATGTTGAGGAATCAAACAAAGGAGGAGATGAAAACTTAGAAGGCATGAAGGACACAAGGTGTGTCTGTGGATCATTGGAGTGAACAGCACCACTGTGCATGTACTGTATGTGTGTGTGTGTGTGTTTGTTTCCATGCATGTGACAGCTTGCCGCAGTGGCTGACAGCAAATAAACATGTTCCAGTAATTAACCTTGACAGGCCCAACAGCAGAAACCTGTTAATGACACAATTAATCCATAATTAAAGCATTCTGTCACACCAGCATCACATTCACACTCAGTCAATGCACCGCCCGTGTGTGTTGGAAGGATCAGTGGAAACCTGTGAAATCATGAAAGTTTTCCTTACAGTGGTAAGTGCTGGAGTATTTTAGTAATAAATAGGCTGGAGTTTCACCTTAAATGTATCAAATTTTAAGCTTTAAAATAACAATGGTAAGAAAAACATCTTCATTCAAATTAAACTAAAAAAAACAAAACACAGACAAAATGTCATATTCGTCCTGTTGGATGTCACATTAAGGAAACATATACACAATATGAAGGAAAATATATACAGGAGGTCCTCTGGTTACCGCGTCCTCTACCTACGGTGTGTCGCTGTTACGTCACCACAGCCACTACATATAAATTTATTTAGAAAGTCTTGTTCCCTTTTTCCAGTGTGAAAGATGGTTCTGCTTACATACAGCTATGGTACAACTTTTTTTTTTTTTGCCCTCCATTATTGCTCACGACCATGGTTTAAACAGACCAAGTTGTGGAGAAAAACAAAGAAATCAACAGCAAACCTTGCATATGGCCTTCATTGCTGCTTGTTGTGAATAACCCCATGTAAAAGCAATAGTTTGCAATATATAATATGTAATTATATGTAAGTTCTGATTTAAGGTGAAATGCACAAACCCCGACATAAATTGTAATAAGAAGATCTGGACATAGCAAATGAATCATAGGACTGTCCAAAACCAAACAACAAAATAAAACTCTTTTAGTTTATACAGTTTATGATGTTTTCCATGTTCATTGTCAAAGTTAAAGGACAGGAAGTGGACAAGAAACTAAAGTTAAACACCAGAGCACGACTGAAGTTTGAATGGAAGTGACTTGCTGTATAATTTTTGAAGAGGAAACTTGATGCAGCAAATCTGCCCTGGTTTACTTCTCACTGGATTAATGTTTCTGTTTAATATTCCAGCATAATCCATTCAGCACATACCAGGACATTCATAAATAAATATCATACACTCCTTCTTTTTTTAAGAAGAAGACTGGCTCTGCTTGCAGGAGAATCTAAATGTATTTGTATTTTCTGCTTTTGGCTGATGAATGCATGTCTAAATAGCTAATTTTACATGAGGATATGGTATTGTCATATACGTATACAGATACAGTAGTTTTCTACCAAACATATACCAATAGTCAGCTACAGTACGAATCAATTTCATCATTTGTTGATCTAAAGTGAATTAATATGGTTGTAGAACACAGAATAAAGGCTTGAAAATAAATAAGATTTCTACAATATTTGACTTAAGTTTACATGTGAAACATAAACAATCAATATAAAATGATTACAGTGGAACCTCGAGATAGGAGTATTACGGAAAAAAGCAAAAAATAAAAAGTAGAAAAGTAAAAAAAAACATGTTTAAGTTAAACATATAGAATTAAATAAGTTAATTCTAAGTTTATGTAAGTTACATAGTGTAGGGGAGACCGGTATCCGGTATGGTTGTAACATGGGGAGAGTTGTAACACCACCAATCAGGGTTAAGATAGGAGTCATATGATCATTTCAGTGTTTACCCACTTCCTCCCTGATCCTACATGGTGGTTGTCAAGGCTGGAAAAAGGCGCATGCAGATTCTATAGAGAAATAATTGAGGTAAGAAAGTAAATTTTTTGACCAAGACTATATTTTGTTTAGTACTTATACTATTGTACATAAAACCATATGACTTACATTAGATTCAATTGTAGTTTCTAAGGCAAAATGTGATGCATTTTTCCCCTGCTAATTTCAAACCACTATACTAATACAGCTAGCTAAACAATGGTTGACAGGGGTGGGGTAGTTTGTAACACATCTTTAAATCATCTTTAAGTGTTACAACCATCCCCTTACACACAACTAAGAACACTATATTATTTTGATACATTTTACAGAATGCCTAGGCAGTGGACAAGAAAGACTGACAGAGGTCTGCCTGTTTTAAAAGAATCTGATGAGGTCACAAAGAAGGGCAAGTCAGTCCGATCAATTGCAAAGGCACATGGGATCTGCCATGTAACACTGAGCATATACAGGGAGTGCAGAATTATTAGGCAAATGAGTATTTTGACCACATCATCCTCTTTATGCACGTTGTCTTACTCCAAGCTGTATAGGCTCGAAAGCCCACTACCAATTAAGCATATCAGGTGATGTGCATCTCTGTAATGAGAAGGGGTGTGGTCTAATGACATCAACACCCTATATCAGGTGTGCATAATTATTAGGCAACTTCCTTTCCTTTGGCAAAATGGGTCAGAAGAGGGACTTGACAGGCTCAGAAAAGTCAAAAATAGTGAGATATCTTGCAGAGGGATGCAGCACTCTTAAAATTGCCAAGCTTCTGAAGCGTGACCATCGAACAATCAAGCATTTCATTCAAAATAGTCAACAGGGTTGCAAGAAGCGTGTGGAAAAACCAAGGTGCAAAATAACTGCCCATGAACTGAGAAAAGTCAAGAGAGCAGCTGCCAAGATGCCACTTGCCACCAGTTTTGCCATATTTCAGAGCTGCAACATCACTGGAGTGCCCAAAAGCACAAGGTGTGCAATACTCAGAGACATGGCCAAG
>NC_024327.1:12093063-12114597 GCF_000523025.1 Cynoglossus semilaevis | reverse complement strand
TGAGGTCACAAAGAAGGGCAAGTCAGTCAGATCAGTTGCGAAGGTACATGGGATCTGCCATGTAACACTGAGCAGATACTGCAAATCACTGCAGACGCTGAGAGACCAGGGGTCCAGTGATCTTCCCAGTGTAGGTTACTGAAGCAGCAACAACGTTTTCTCTGAGGTGCAGCAGGATGTGTTGGCTGACTATTTGACTCAGGCAGCAGACCTGTATTATGGACTGACTCCACGTGAGGTAAGCATATGACAGGTTAGTCACGAGAAACCAGAGAAGAATTGAATACTAGCGTAGGTGCCAGGCAAATTGAAAAACTTTTTGTGTCTATGTACTCAGGTTTTCTATTCCACTTTCTTTTAGATCAGACATTTTGCATATCAACTGGCAGTAATATATAACATCAAACACCCACAAACATGGGATGAGAAGCAGATGACAGGGCCTGACTGGTTCACATTCTTTATGAAGCGGAACCCCAGTCTGTCAATGAGGAGTTCAGAGGCAACCAGCCTTACACGGGCCACAAGTTTTAATTGTTACAACTTACCCCAGCATGTGTTACAACCTAGCCCGGTAGTGGGGTAGGTTGTAACAAAGGAACACCATGTATTTGACATCAACTCACAAGGTCTGTGATATTTTTGCAGATGTTTGAATTGGTGCCATTTGTATGTGGGTACTTTGTATAAAAGTTTGAGAACTCTAGCTCAAAAATTAAGTGAGTTACAGGTGCTGAAGCAAAAAGTGTTACAACCATACTTGGTCTCCCCTACGTGTAAGGTATGGTACGGAATCAAGAGTCTACGTACGGACCAACTCTCTTCCCTCTCTTCCTCCCTCCCTCCTCCACACATGCTGCTATTAGCCGCTACTGTATCGTCTGTCTTGAAGGTAAGAACTCATAATTAAAACCACATTTTATTTTATATCACAGGAATCCTTATATACTATAATTTTTTGTGTGTATGTATGTCTCTATAGCAAGTAGCAACATGTTTTCTCCCATTTTTAGACAGCCGGAACGGATTAATTTTTTTTTCTGTTATTTCTAACGGGAAAACATGATTCAAGATACGCGCACCTCGACTTATGAGCTCAGTCCTGGAACAGATTATGCTCGTATCTTGAGGTTCCACTGTACTTAGAAAGCAGTGTAATGCCAAGTGCCAGTTTAGGTCCCGGAGCCAGACTTTGGTGCGACTTGCTGTAATATAGACTATGGATGCTTGTCCAGCACAGCCAGACCAAATTACAGCAAGTTTAAGGGCCGTGTGGCTGCAGGTTTTTGTTCCAACCAACCAAGAGCACATAGTTTGACCAATCAGCTGTCTGAAGACTGAGACCAGTTGATTAAACCTGTCAAATCAGGTGTGCTACTGCTTGGTTGGAACAAAAACCTGCAACCACAGCAACCCTTCGTGGAACAGTTTGGGCACCCCTGCTTTACAGCCATGCGCTACTTCTGAGTGCTGATTGGCAAAGGCTGCTTCAAACAAAGATTCTCCACCAATAGGAGCCATGTGCATGCGCTGCAGTTAATCAAGTCAGATAAGATCAGTGCAGTTTGGATGGTTTTCTCTCTTGCTCTTCTGTTGGTCTCATTATTTGGGCAAAGAAACTAGTTCTGACTGATTCTGTGACCTGTCTCTAAGCGTAACAGTTAGTACCAGTCAGTGCTATCCATACCATCCTGCTATGTAAACCATCAGCATGCACCCCTTTCTTCAGTACTTTTCCATTTAGTACAGCATAACATAAACATTTAATAATAATATAAATTGATATGTAAACTTTATATAAGGAATACATTGTAGATATAGATATTGAATAAATGTATTTACAACAAGGACAAAAACAGCAAACAGCAAACAGCAAAAAGGAGCTCTATTACCACCGTCTGTAACCCTCAGTGTGGGGAAAAAAGAAAATCCCATCTGACTCCACTCATCACTCGTCACCACCAGCACAGAGAGAGGAGAAGGAAGAGCTCCACGGATCAAAGGGTACATGTCTTAGCCTTTAATATTTTACTTTGCACATCTTTATACTTTGGGTCAACAATTTAGTTCATAAGTCTCGCTAAGTCTGTGTCTATTCCCAGTGACTTTTTTGAGAACTGGCCTAGCGATTCTTAAAAGTTAAAGTTAAGCCAAAACCTTGGTAAGTAGCAAAAGATATGTGACAGTAATTTCTGGAATAGCTTCAAATGATGTAAACATAGTAGCCTAAATTTCTTTAACACTTCATTGCTTGGGCTTGGAGTAAATGACCTGGATGACTGATGTAGTGTCCTGCTAAAAATGTTACTGTTTAGAGTCTATAAACGCGTGTTTGTAAATATAGTGGAATGTATGGTAGGTAATTTATTTAGAAAGATGCTAAAATGTCCCATGTTTTTGTCATTGAATGTTTCATGCTGGTTCTGCTGTTTTGGGTAAACAGGTGTCAGTTAGTGATGGGAAGACTGACTCTTTTTACTGATTCGGATCTTTGACTCTCGAACAGTAAAATGAATGAATCGTGAACGAATCTTAAACGAATCATTTCATTCATTTTACAGCAGGTAGCCCTATTGTGGGCATTGTAAAGACTGCTTCCCCCGCGACCCGGTAACGGATAAGTGGATGAAAATGGATGGATCATTGCTTCATGCTGTACTGTCGCTTTCAGAACCTGTTTGCCTCTCATATTATAATCTAGTGTGCTCAAGACTGATGGAGAAATTACCAGAGACAGTCACACCCCCATTCACACCCACCTTTTTACTTCATATCCATCCATATACTCACACACGATTACATCATATGTAATCTGATACTTTTATAAACTCAATAAAAGTGCAGCGCAAGGGTGTGGCTACTCGGAGTTGATGAGGAAGCTGCCAGAAGAGTAAGCTGCACTCTCCCCTTGCAAGTAAAAGATAAAGACCTTTTTTGTGTTGTTACTTTGTTGTCATATATGTTAGAATAAACCTGACATAACTTCGAGCCGGATGCCAACAAACTAAGGATCAGGTGGAGGACGACTGAAGACCGTGCACGGCCAGAACTAGTGTTCTGAGAAAAGACCTGGGGAGTGAATTCTCACTCGGGTCAATTCGTCGATACCTGATCCTGGGCTGCTGATTGACGGCAACTGATACCAGAATAAGATCAACGACGAGGGTGAGAAACATTTTTTTTATTACCAGCACGTGGTTGAAATATGGGTTGGAGTCCCTGGGCAGCAGTCCCTGGAGTACCAAAGGCCTAAAAAGAGTGAATGTGAATGTATGTGACCGAGGAGGAATTGTGATCGAATCAGCGGGCAGTCTGAAACCTACCGGTGTAAACGTACGACTGCTGATCAGTTGAAGTAGATCACAAGAACAACTATTAAGAATATTGTGTTTGTTTGTTGTTGGGTTTTTTTGCGCAGCGTAAAATAACAAAAAGTCAAAATTAAAAAAAATTGAATAAAATAAGAAATCAAAATGAGGAACTTATGTAACAAAAAGACAGATACTCCGGAGTTTAAAGGGGATCTTAAGTACATGTCTAGCTACAATTCAGGTTCTTGTAAACGTTTATATAATTGGCAGAAAAAGTATGGCTTGCCATAAAAGGAGGGGCAAAAGGCAATTTTTAAAAAAGGAAGAGAAGCTTGGGCTGAGTGCGGCTGAATGTTGGCTTCAACAAGCTTGCGCGAGAAATAATGGAATAGAACTAAAACAATTAAAAGCAGAAGCAATGGTTCAGAATAAAAAACTACAATTAAGAAAAAGTAAGTAAGAAAAAACAAAACTATGTATGTCAGACCTAAGGACAATTAGACAATAGCATCAAACAGACATAGTTGATACAGCGACTCCACTTTCAGATAATGCAGATATAGAAGAATGTATGACACGCCCCCCCACCAACCTTTGTATCCAAGTTTAAAAACATTGGACCAACCAAAAAAGAATCCAGATAAATAATAAATAAATGCAGAGTGCAAATTATTTTGGCACCGAATTAAGTAAACTTATTAGGGAGAGATGCAATGTCATAATTACGACTAGCGACTGTACCCGATAAGAATGGTGGAATGACTGTGAAAAGAATAGACAAAATAAACACTGATGTTATGGTTATACAAAGAACAGGCACGCCAAATTATTTCTGGTCATTAGATTTGAACACTGGTCCGCCTTTGAGTGTACCAACAACATTGCTTAGCAAAATAACAGATGTGTTAAAAATGCCAGACCAAATCCAACGGGTCGATAAATTGCATGTAACTTTGCGTTTCAAGCACACTCCAGGGCCGGACGATGATTTTGATATAAAGGTGTACAAACTGAAATCTCAACAAATTCTAATACAAGACATAATAATAGATAAAGACAGCATAGCTGTTGCTACTGTCAAGGTTTCAGAAGAAGCAGAGTACGATGACCCATGTTTCATTGGGTGACTGTCATGGCAACGACTGGGCATGATAGCTACCTCAGCTGCATTCCGCCTTGACTGGTAATGGCAATCAGATAACACCTACTACAGCCCTTCACTGAACTTGTGGAAAATTCCACTCAATTGGGTGGCAAGGGCAACGCCTGCAACACACATAACAGATACAGAGAAAATGTCCTGACTGAAAATGTCCAAATTCTGCTGACAAAAGAAGAAGAGGACCTATTAACAGAGATACCGACAACATTATGGTCACAAGGCAATGCAGATGTAGGACAATTAACAACATGCAGACCAGTGATAAGACCAAACACTGAATATAGACCATGCATTAGACAATATCCAATCAAACCAGACACACAGTTCACAGTTTTATCTGTTGAGCTACTTTTGATACTTCCAAAATTATCTTTGGGTCTAAATTTTAGCCATCATTTTTTTTCATATTTCAGACATTTTCTGAGTAATATTGTCTTTTTAGTATGAATATTTGCCTTCATGGGATATATGTTATGGTTTTCCTTTTAAGGAAAAAATATTATTTATTATATTTGCTATAATTTCAAGTTACAGTGCTACAGTTGTTTTTCATATTTGTTTAGGGCCATGCTGCTACACAGAACACACATGCGTGTCAGGAATGTCTTACGTAATCCCTGTCACTGTTTCAATATCACTTCACATTCCTCTCTGTCTCAGTGGGCAAACACTCAGATTTCGGCCTGCGTAAATGAAAATAGAATTTATAGTTAGTTACCAAAGTGTGTTAAATCAAAGTGTGTTAAATCATAATCTGCTTGTCAGGAACAGGTACTCCTTTGTTGAAGATTTTGCTCTGCACAGGAAATGTCCATCAAGAACTTCCGTTTTAGGAGATCTTGCTTTGCACAGGAAATATCCTGTATGTACTCCTAGAAATGTTTTACGATGTGGTCCACAAAGGATGAAATCTGTTCCTCATCAATAATGTGAATCGTGTGAACTTTGCCCAAAAAGAATGCACACAATGAAAAATAACTGCTCAGCACTTATGTAACTTTCTCAATAAAAGGAGCTGCAGTCCTCATACACTTTGGTGAGCCAACTCTGCGAAGCTGTGCTGTTTCACACACATTCATGCATATGTCAACTCTACTGCATTCACAATGTCATGAGGGCATTAACGGGAAAAGAAGGTAGAGTAAAAGTGAAAAGAAGGTAAAGAGGAAGTGAAAAGAAGGTAAAGAGGAAGTGAGAGAAAGTGAAGAAGAAGTGAAGAAGAAGTGAAATTAAAGTGCAGAGAGATGTAAAGGTCATGTCAGACTGTTTCTAGAGGCAAAAGGAACATTGTGTACAGATGGTTGTTGTTTCAGACACCTTACAGAGGGACTGAAAGCGGCGTTAGCAGTAGTTCTAAATATTTGTCTGAATAATTCTATAGGAGATATTCTGGTGACACATTAAACACAAAATGAGACATGAGTGGGAGGAGCAATATGGGGAATTAGAAGAGGAATGGCAGAGTGAAATATGCAGTGGAGTTGGCAGTGTGGGAACAGGCAGACAATGATAAGGATGTTACACGTTCAAAAAACTGGACAAGTGGAGTTTCCTCTCTTGCACTGTCCCGATAAAGGCCCTGGTAAGAAGAGGGTGCATCAGTCCTTCTCATGCACAGACCTGAACTGTATTCTTGAAAAGAAAAAGAAAAAACATGATATATTATACCATAAACAAAGTATTCACCACCTCTGGATTTAATAATTAAAAAATTGTTCAGTATGTCTAACGTGCTAAACATAATTCACAAGGAAACATGCGACCAAAAAGAGGAAAGTTCCCAAAACCTAATTACCCGTTCCAGGTGCTACATATGGATTTCATTGAACTCAATAAATATGAAGGACAAAAATATTGTTTAGTCATAGTGGACGCCTTTTCAAAATGAGTAAAATTATGTCCATCAAAAGCTGCTATTGCTATTACAGTGGCAAAAGCATTGGGCAAAGAGATTATACCAAGATTTGGTATACCACAAACCATTTACCAGACCAAGTCATATCAAGCATAAGTCAAAAGATGAAAATAAATTTAAAAATCACTATTGTGCTTATCATCCACAAAGTGCAGGGCTTGTGGAAAGAACAAATGGAACAGTGAAATTAAGACTTAAGAAATGTAGAAAAGAAACAAAACAACCATGGACTAAAGTCATAGGGACCTGTACTCCTTTCCCCACCCAGAGTAGTCCGGCAGCGGATCAAATGGCCCCCAGCAACCAGCAAGAGTTTGTGGCAGCAATTCGACAAGGATGTTTGCAAGGTCGTTAGGAGCACGGCAAAGGGTGATGCTGACAGTCGGTTACACACAATGACCACCATCATTGTCAGTTATGCGTCTGAGAGATTCGGCCACGTTGAAACAGCAAGCAGCAGGAAGCCCTTCAATATGAACCACAGAGCCACCAAGATCCATCAGTTACGCCAAGAACTGAAATCCCTCAGGAGACAGTACAAGGCGGCCAGTGAAGAGGAACGCCAGCCTCTAGTGGAACTGCGAGGGATCCTGAGGAAGAAACTCCTGACGATTCGCTGCTTGGCGATAAACGGAGTGGCCACCTCTAGTCCTCAGTAGAGGAAGTTAACACCTTCCTTCACAACACCTTGAGCGACCCTGAACGAGACCAGGAACTTGGCCACTTGACGTCAAGGAACCAAGTTGGAGAGAGGTCCAGGAAGTCATCAAGGCAGCAAAATCAGCCTCTGCCCCTGGACCAAGCGGAGTTCTATACAGCATTTACAAACACTGTCCGGGACTCTGCTAGCAACTGTGGAAGATCTTGAGAGTTGTCTGGCGGAGAGGAAGAGCCGCCAACCAGTGGAGATATGGGAGTGTGGATAGCCAAGGAGGAGAACTCCAGAGATCTCGACCAGTTCAGGATCATCTTGTTGCTTAGCACAGAGGGAAAGATTTTCTTCAGCATTTTGTCGTGACGACTGTCAACATTCTGCTTAAGGAACAATTACATTGACACTTCACTACAGAAAGGCGGGATCTCAGGTACACCCGGCTGCTTGGAGCACACGGGTGTTGTCACACAGCTCTTGAGGGAAGCAAAGGAAGGTAAGGGCGATCTGGTAGTTCTGTGGCTGGACCTCGCCAATGCTCGCAACCGCACAAACTGGTTGAGGAGACTCTTCACAGACACCATGTCCCCAATAAGATCAACAAGCTCATCTTGGATTACTACAGCAACTTCCAGATGAGAGTGTCCTCCGGGTCCATTACATCCAAATGGCACAGGCTTGAGAAAGAAATTATCACTGGATGCACCATTTTAGTTACCCTTTTCGCCCTTGCCATGGTGGTGAAATCCGCGGAGGTGGAGTGTTGCAGGCCTCTAACCAAGTCTGGAGTGCGGCAACCACCGATCACAGCCAACATGGATGACCTGACCGTGACAACATCCTCTGTCCCTGGTAGTAGGTGGCTCTTACAGAGGCTGGAGAGGCACATTTCATGGACTAGGATGAGGTTCAAACCAGGTAAGTCTTGAAGAAGGAAAAAATTGTGGACAAGTTCCGGTTCAAGTCAACAGTTTGGGGAACCTCTTTGACTGCAGCTTGAAAGACACAGCTGCCATCCAGAGGACCTGTGGTGAGTTAGGTGTTTGGCTCATCAAGGTTGACAAATCTGGACTGCCCGGTCGCTGGATCTACCATCTACATGGATCTACCAGCATTCCATTCTTCCCAGGGTTTTATGGCCTCTACTGCTGTGCGATATCCCGATGTCAACTGTGGAAGCCTTGGAGAAGAAGATCAGCAGTTATCTGTGAAGGTGGTTTGGCTTGCCGAGGAGCCTGAGCAGTGCTGCCCTGTACGGGTCCATCAACACCCTCCAACTCCCCTTCAGTGGCCTATGTGAAGAATTCATGGTGACACGGACAAGGGAGGCCATATAGTACAGAGACTTAAGGGACCACAAGGTGGCAGTAGCTGGCATCGAGATCCGCACAGGCAGGAAGTGGAGCGCTGCCAGAGAGCTACAGGTGGCAGAGGCACGACTGAGACAGAAGGCCCTTGTTGGGACGGTGGCAAAAGGGCAATCAGGCCAGGGCTCCTTTCCAAGCAGCAAAAGAAAGGAACGTTAACATCTCCTCTAGGAGCAAGTGCACGCAGGTGTTAAGGAGGTGAGATCATGTGGCCAGATTTGTGGCGTGCTGATAGCTACCACATCAGTTTCCTGGTCCAGGCTGTCTATGACACCCTGCCCAGCCCAGCAAACCTACACACCTGGGGCAAGAGCGAGGCACTGGCTTGCCCCCTGTGTGCAGGAAGAGGATCCTTGCAACGCCTCCTCAGCAGCTGCCCCAAGGCCTTGGCCGATGGTCGCTACCGCTGGCGCCATAACCAGGTGCTCAAGGCAGTTGCCGAAGCAGTCGCCTCAGCCATCCTCTCTAGTAAACACCAGGACCTGGTGAGTGCAGAAGTCGGAGATGGCGGGCTCAATGCAAACCAATTGAGGTGGGCTGCAGGGGGGTTGCTGGCAATTCTATCTGTAAAGCTCTGGCAGGGCTGGGAGTTACAGGAGCTGTCAAGAGGGGAGCCATCCGTTTCATCACTGAAGCTGCAGAAAAAGCCACTCGATGGCTTTGGATCAAGAGGGCAAGCCCGTGGACTACAGTGGCTGGGATGCAAACCGGGACCTGATCAACCCCAGTTGAGGGGGTATGATGTTGGAAGACCCGAAACCCCCGATGACCCCAGGAACATCACTGATGATTCATCCCAGCGCATCCTAGAGATGTATGTTAATTCCATAGACATGGTAAAACTTTATATGAGAATCACACCAAATGCTGAAACAGGGTCAACACCATTTGAAATAATACATGGACGACCATACCGAACACCCGAACTCCAAGTTTTTCAACAAAATCCTGATGATATGGATTTAGTAGACTATATGACTAAGCTGCTGAACACAAAAGACATACAAGACTCTAACTGTATGCCAGACACACCTATATCTTTGCAGGGTGACGACATACCAATCCGAGTCAAAAGGAAGTGTTGGTCGAGTCCAAAGTGGGAAGGCCCATACCAGGTCTTGATGACGACGCCTACGACCATAAAGATTGCTGAACGACCATCTTGGATTCATCTTTCGCATTGCAAGAGACAGAGGTTCTTGGTACAGGATCCAATTGGTTGAGGGGAAGTCCGACTTCAAAGGGGTGTAGCTATAGATAAGCTATACATCTTAACATTGGTGAAGCAGGGAGATTCTCAGCCACTTAGCGTGATTACTGTATTGGGCTAACCATAGTCCTGCAGACATAAGATGATTGACAAAGAGAGTGAAGTTGTGGTGGTTGGCTTCTGGGTGTGGGCGTACGCCTACAGATCACTCGGACGGTGATTTGGCTGGATGGTGGAGGCACACACCTGCTAGTACTCCCAATCAGGATGGAGGGAGTATTTAAGGTCTGTCCTGCCGGAGAATCAGCGCCAGAGTGTTGTACATACAATCGGTTGGCGTGGAATTCCAGCCCTGGGGAGAAACACGTGTGTGGGAGAAATTGTTTAGAGTCACCTTGTTTGCACCGGCGCACCTTTCTGATTTTCTAAATCACTGAACTTGTTGTAAATAAACTTTGTTGAACGAAGATCTTGTATTGGGTTCAGCTTACCAGGATTACTAACCTTATGACCTATATGTGTGTTTTCATTATTATGTCCATAGCCCGATGTGAACAGAATCGGCTGCCTTGTAGAGGATGGTGTGAAGATTGGAAGAGATGATTCCCAACAATTTCAGCTAAAAATGTGTACAGAGACAAAGACATTTGGAATCAATAGAAAATCCAACGTGATTTTCCCAAAATCCGATCACTATGTCCCTGAATTGGACTAAATTACCAACAGGGAGTAATTGGAAACTCTCTGGTAAAACAAATCAAACTGAAATATATTTGAGCCTTGGAGTAGATCAGACTGGATCTAATGGGATTCATTAGAAGAGTAATTAGGAATGAAATAACGACACATGACACAACTTTGTTGACACCTGTAACTCAATCTTCCCACCAATTTCTAATAAAACCAAAACAGGAGCATTTACTCCTCATAAAGGCAAAGGAGACTATGTGTACTATGGAAATGAATGTGTTATGGAAAACCTAGCCTAAGGATCCATAATGCAGGATATCTTTACACTATGGAACTGTCAAGAAGCTCCTGATTACTTGCGGGAGTAAGGAGTGAGTGATTAATTCGCAATGAGTGATTAATTTACAGTGAGTGATTCATTCGCAAGGAGCGATTAATTCGCAGTGAGTGATTAATTCGCAAAGAGTGATTCGTGAGTGAGCGATTCGTAAGTGATTTGTAAAAAAATAAAAATAAATTTGTACTATATTGATCCCATTTTTGGGAAATTGTTGTGTTAGCAGTACATATGCTGTTAACAGGCTGCCCCTGCAGGCGTGAGTGATTTGTGAGTGATTCATGAGTTCAATATGAACGAATCTGAATTGAACGAATCACTCACGGAAGACACATCACTAGTGTCAGTCTTTCAGTTAGTCTGTTACTAGTCAATTAGTACCCTAATGATCCTGCAAATGAGGGTGGGGTTAAAAAAAAAGAAAGAAGAAGATAGAACGGGAGAGAAACGCAAGGCTTCTGTTGGAAAGCTAGTTATTTTTTTAGCCTCGCCATCATTAGTTGGAAGAAGGAAACTGTGGCGTGATGTATTTTGCACCAAGTTACTGAGTGAGTTTCTCTGTGTAAATTGGTAATCATGTGGATTCAAGTGTAGTGTTATTATTTAGTTAAAATTGGTGTGTATTCCTGTGTAGTGTGCGTCAAAGCCTACATGTCAGAGGTTGCGGCTACTGCTGTAGAGGAGCTCGGAACTTCCTGCTGTTGTCGTCACACATGGATCTTTCCACGGGATTGGTTTCTCCATTGTATCCAATTGGTCCCACGAAACAGAAGGTTTGAGGAAGTGGCTGTTCATCGCATTTGTATTTTCATGGATCAGTGAGAACAGAAAAGTTAATTTTCGTAAAGTGAGCTCCTACATGCTGTCAAGGACATGGTGTCATCACAGTTTTACAAAAGCCTGGGTATTATATTATTTTATATTATTGATTGCAAAGGTTATCAATACATTTTAGTGATTGCCTTTTTATTTTTTGTGTTGATAAATGTCCATGTGATTACAATATATATATGTTGCCACAAATGCTCATTTATGTCTGTTGAGTGTGTTCATGTGAGAGCTATGGTGTATTGTTGGTGCCAAAAAATTCAGCAACCACTATTGTCATCTAACTGCCACAGATAGAATGACCTGAAAAGAACCACACCTGACAACGTTGTACTTTTTACTCGCTGCAAGGGGGAGCAGAGAGACCAACAGCTTTGCAGAGTTGGCTCACCTAAGTCCCAAAGTGTATGAGGACTGCAGCTCCTTTTATTGAGAAAGTTACATAAGTACTGAGCAGTTGTTTTTTTTCATTACATATATACTCTTTGGGCAAAGTTCACACGATTCACATAATTGATGAGGAACAGATTTCATCCTTTGTGGACCACATCGTAAAACATTTCTAGGAGTACGTACAGGATATTTCCTGTGCAGAGCAAGATCTCGTAAAAAGGGAGTACCTGTTCATGACAAGCAGATTATTATTTAACACACTTTGATAACTAACTAGAAATTCTATTTACATGTATGTTTAAGGTTTGCATGAGAGTCAGTAAAGTTAACCAGTCCTCTCTTGCATCCTGTTGATGAAAAGTATGATATACTGTGTATATCTAACGAAATTAAATATTCTAAAACAGTACATCAGCCCATCTGTCAGCCTGTCAGTCAGGTCAACAGAGAACTGAAGACGAGGCAAAGCTCGCAATAAATGGTATTGATGGCATAGGAAAAAAAAGAGACATACAGTATTTTCTACTTCTACGTGTAACAGTATCAAGACAGGGAGGATTATGATGTGACCAACAGCTTCTTGGTAAAAATGAAGCTATTGATTGACACATGACACACACTCAATGCAGGAAGTCAGACAAGATGAATTTTGGAACCGTCTCCCTGTATAAGAGGCTCATTTGCTCAACAGTTAATGGTCACTGTTATCTGATTCTCCTCTTCACGATGATGCACCAGATATTTTACAGGAGCTCGATGGGTGGATAGATAGATAGATAGATAGATAGATAGATAGATAGATAGATAGATAGATAGATAGATAGATAGATAGATAGATAGATAGATAGATAGATAGATATATAGATAGATAGATAGATAGATAGATAGATAGTGGTGTCTTGACAAGAAAATGTGAATAACCTTTTGCATTGGCACAACCACTAATAGTACCTTAGCATAGATGCAAACCCTCTGAAATATAAACACAGAACAGCCTTTCCTGATTTTCATTTTCAGTAGAAAATCCTCTCTCCCTCCAGTGAACAAACAAGTAATTCTAATTTTACTTTTACAGTACAGAGCACTTTCTTTTTTCTGAATCTAATTTCCAGCTGATTCTGTGCATAGTCAAGTCACCAAACTTGTTTCTATGTGTCAGGGTTTAGCTTTTTTCTGAAATTCTTCCTTTAGAGCCACATCCAGCCACACTTCTACAGACAGTAGGTGGGTCAACATGCATCTCCCTGGTTTCTCCTGGTTCTGAAGAGTTGCTGCTGCTGGAGTATTGTCTAAAAGTATGGTAATTTTGCACAAACCTTTAATCAGGTGTGTGAGAAGCTACACATACACTGTAACTGTAATGTATGGTCTGGAACTTCCTCCCTGTGTGTGTGTGTGTGTGTTCCTTATCTACTGTAGTTTAACCTCAGATGCTCCCTGACTGACTGTACGTGTCTGCGTGTGTGTGATCTGTTGACACGCAGCATGAATATCACAGGTTGTTTGGATGCCCTGATTTGATCTCATCTCTGGCATGCTGTGTTTGGGTGTAAAGTGCAGTCAAGTGTTTGATCTCATCTGACCTAGACGCAACACAACAGCAGGGCCCTACCCTCTCTTCCACCAACACACATGCACACAAAGGGAGCCACAAAGACACTTGTACCTAGTCACACAGATGTCTGACTTAAAATAAATGAAAGATGTTTTCATATGGGAAACCAATTTTTTGAAACATTGCCACACACTAACTACAGATAACTAAATAACAACAACAACAACAAAAAAATCATTCTGATGACACACCTACATCTACACACACCCACACGCACACACACACACCCTCCCCATCCAGCTACAGACGATAGATCACAGCCTGGGAAAGCAGATTACAGCTAATCACCACAGACACTTAGATCACTGCTCTGACCAAATAACAGCTCAGCTGTAATGTCAACACACACATACACACCATGATGAGCGATGGATGTGAAAGCCCAGCCTCTCTTATCTTATTTTTGTTATGCTTTGGAGAGCTGACATGTTTGACAGCAGTGTTATGACATGTCTGAGGGACCATGAAAAAGGCCAAATACTGTAAAGGCCCAGGTCTGGGCTGCTCTGTTTGCCAGCTCTGACATGGTGAAGATAAGACAGATTAAACACAATACACTGTACTCATCTCTTTAATTGTCTGCGCACGAAAGAGGATTTGGTCTGAGCGACAACGATTAACTGGCTTGTTAAAAGTGTGTGTCTTTGTGTGTAAACATTTCCACTAAGATTCATCCGTACAATAGCATCACCACTGGCGAATGGGGGGAATACTTTTTTAGTGTTAGGAAGTCAGTGCAAAATACTGACATGAACATCTGAGAGAAATTGGGCTAAAGAAAACAAAAAGAGAAAATAATTCAACAAGTGAGATGGTCATCTTTTTATCTTTACCTGTGCAATCATCACCATCATTTCATCTGGGCTATTCTGCAGATAACACAGATACGCTGGCTCCTTCCTGACCACTACACCAATATAACACACACACACATACCAGAGAGGTAGAGCAGCGTTATCACAGCCCATATATGAGCCTCGCTCGGCCTCTGAGGAAACACGGCCTAGCTCCCAGTCATAAATAATAATGGGATTAGCTACATGACATGTTGAGTGATGGGGCCCCTCTTAGAACTCATTTACATGGCTTTGTGTAGCAATCATTGGGCCCTTAATGTAGCACTAAGCAAATGAGCCTTTCAGAATATTGTGCAATTTATCGCAAGTCAACTGGCACCAGGCGGGTGCTCTATAAATCATGCAGGAACAAATGCCCTCGGTGACAGCTAAATCAACATGGAGCAATTGCTTTGAAATGTGAAGGAAACGAACAGGCAGACTGGACAAAGCGTTTTGCTAACCTCACTGTTACTCTGGAAATGTAACATACAAATGTTTTGGAGAATTGGAGAAACCTCACGGGAAAGTGAATAGGTGGAGGCCCTTCAGCTGCTTCGATCAATTTACATAGAACAGTTGTTGGCACTGTTGAAAAGGTGCTGCATTTGGCCAGCAGAGGGAGTGACAGCTAACATAACACCTAAAATCGTTTCCTTGGTAAAGCAGATAAATCTACACGTTTAGACAGGAAAAAAAATGAGTGAAATGTCTTTGTTTTAATAGTCTGTTGTAATCATTGTCTTGTTTCCCTCTTCATGTTGCACCAGACATTTTAAACAGCAGACACATCTGGACTGCAGGAAGGCCAGACATTGTATATCTCCCAAGACATCTGTATGTGTTTAACAAAGTGAAATGAAGACATTGAATATATTTGTTATTATATTTGTTGCTCATTATATTAAGGCTCAAGACAGTGACCAAACTAAATGTTTTTGTGTTTTTGTATTTTTCAAGTTTATAATATTTGGGTTGGTACATGTCCGCAGATGTGTATTTAAAAAAAAAACACAAACAACTGTTGGCACCTTTTAGTTACTAAAGTGTCTATGTTTATGTCCTGTGTGGCTGTGTGTGACAGTGAGAGAGCAAACAATCCTGTCCATCAGTGTCCATTACCTTGACAGCAAGTGAGATTAATGACTGCAGGATCAAAGAGTAACTCACCTCTCTGGACTCATTTTAAATATGCAGACACACACACACACACAAATAAACACCCACAAAGTCAGTAGAAGGAAATAGTAGCCCAAAGTCCAAAAGATTTATATACTTGACACTTAAGCTTAAAGAACATATTTTGTTAAATTGATTTTGTTAAGGTTTTGGAGCATGTATTTGTGTCTCTAGAGTGCCTGCCTACCCATTAAGTGTCAGTATCAACAACAAAGTGAATATTTTATAATCTGAAAGAATGTGTTTCAAAATGAGTCGTTCCGACTTTGTGATGTCACAACCAATATTGTTACCGCCCTGGGTCACACTGCAACAACATAGTCCAAAGTATATTAACATAACATTAATGTTTAGGTAACAAACTTAACTACTAATCACATCAAGTCCATATGTGGCTCTCAACTTTTTTCTAGAGCTTTTTTCATATTCTGACTCAAACATGTTGTTGGATCACAGCTTCTTATCTTGTGTCATGCCGGTTTACCATCACTATCAAAATGCTCAAAGAAAACACTGATTGCAGATGGGCCTGGCGATTTGACACTGTACTAGGTGTAGTAGGTGTCATAGGTGGGCAGAGCATTCAGTGGCTCCTCACCTTTTAAAGGTAATGGCACAGAAATCAACTGTTCATAACAGGGCTTTTAAAAACATTTGTGCAAATAACCCAGCTGTGCTCAATCCCTTGTTTTTCTGTCAACAAAACCTGTTACTAACATTTTATTTAAACATCAAGGAACCATATTAATTTAACCCTCCTGTTGTCCTCATAATCTGTATACACCCCATTTCCTCCCAGGTCTAAATTATATGTCTTCACTAAAGCCCGAATATAAGCAGCTGAATTGAATTTTAAACACCAAATCTTATTTTGTTTGAAGAAACAACTTGTCATTCACCAGAAATTGTGTGAATACCTGAGTTTTCCCTGGCAGAAAGACTGCATTTATTCAAGACAACACGTGTTGCTATGACACTGTCAATTGTTTTATTGTTTACTGTATAGGTGGTAAGCAATATTTGTATAGTATTTCTATATCTTAGGAAAGAATAGAAATCTGAAAAAAGGAGTTTTGAATGCAGCCCTAAGTAGGCATGCAGGTCAGTCTCATCCATATTTTCCAGCTGTCTCCATATTTGGAGAAACCCTCCTTCTTCAGGATTATTTTTCTATTGCTGGTGTGATAAACATGTAGAATGTTGAGACAATGTCATGGGCATGAGAAACGGCATATCTTGTGGGTCCTGGGGTCATCCTCATGACATTTTGTTGTGCCACCCTTTCTTTTACTTCTGAAGATGATTCATCATGCTCTGGGTTGTATTCCTCCCCATCTTCTTCTTCTGAATCAGTGTTGTCTTGTTGGACATCTCAGAAAATCAACTCTCGAGCCTGTTCAATGTTATATTACGCACTCATGGCTTCAGCACAGAGAGAATTCGGGGTACTGTCATCTGCAGCACCTTTATAGCCTCTAGGAGTCCACACAGACAAAGGGGCAATATTGTTACATTTGGGTCAGATCGGGTCACAGGCAGTGCAGTCCGTGAGAAGACCACCTGTCTTGTCTTGTTTACGTCTGCCATTGATTGATCTGAGACAGAACTAAAACATTCTCACATTCTGTGTTGTGTAACAAACTCTGTGACTGTGACTCCAACTCAATTTGACTGTCGGGTCATTTTGACCCGAAGACAATAGTTGTACCTTTTTTTTGTATAGCTTACATGGAAATATAAATAAAGGCAACAATTCACTTTTTCTAATGTTGATGGGGTTGTTGGGGTCAATCTATGATTGGATTTTTATTTGGTTTTTAACATAGTGGTAGGTCTATCTATCTATCTATCTATCTATCTATCTATCTATCTATCTATCTATCTATCTATCTATCTATCTATCTATCTATCTATCTATCTATCTAAGTCGAATATTATTTAGAATTACTGATGAATTAATGAGTGACTTTTTGAGTTTTTCTACCATCATGAGCTTCTGTTGTTGTTCTTATCTTGAAGTTCTTGTCTTCCAGCACTGTCCTTAGTTGAACCTGAAAAAATTTGATTCACATTATTATTTGGCTGTCCTTGATGTCCCCCTCTTTTTCTCCTTCTGAAATCCAAAACTTCAAACCAAAGAGCAGACAATCAGGGCTATTCAATGTTTTAACATAGTCTGAAAGGCAACACCTGGGTGAAAAAAAAACACCTGTCAGTCACACGGATGGCGCTTTTTCCTCATTGTTTATTGAAAAGGTTAAAACGCAAGGTGACATGTCTAAAGTTGACACATATATGTGTCAGTGGCAGGAAATGAAAGCTGGAAAAGCTGTTTTGATCTGTAACTCAAGCCAGTCTCATGTATACAGTACTGAAAGATTCTTGCTGTGTGAGGTGTCTTCAGGCAAGGAGTGGAAGCAGCCGGTAGATGGTCGATTTGTTTTAATAACAAACATCAAACAAAACAGGTCCAACAATAAAGCAAAATAAACAACTGGAGAAGTATTCAAGGAAATCTCGTACAACAGTAGTTAATACGCAAATCCTGTCAAGAATAACTTCTGACTTCTCAAGACTTTTCAAGAATAACTTCTAAAGTATCGTTAGTTGTTTATGCTTATATACCTGTATGGGGGGAGTGGTTTTCGACTTCCCGGGTGTGTGTTTAAATCTTGTAGGCCAATGGAAGAGAGAGGCTAGGCCTCTTGTGGCCAATCATATTATTGTTCTTGTTATCATGTGATGCCTGCCGTCGCCACTATGTGGCACTCTTGTTCCATGATTCAGCAGTGTTGGAAGAACCTTTTGTTGCTCAGTGGGGGGTTATCACAAGGGAAGTGGACCGAGCCATAAAGTCCAGTCAACCACAGGTGGTCATGTAGATCAAAAGGAATGGATGGCTTCGGGGTTCCCTGTGAGAAGGTAGATTGGGAGATCTCCCATTGTTGTGTGAAGATCTCCCATTGTTCCCAGGGAGTAGAGGTGTTGTAGAGGGGGTTGGTGTGAAGAGAATCTGGGGAAATTCTCTTTGAATGTGTGGGGCTATGTGACTGTGTGTGCTCGGGAAAGCCTTTTGGTGTCTTGGTGCAGACCCAACCAAATGTGAAAAAACCACTGGAAACCACTGAAATCTAACAGTACCGTATATGGTCATACAGCAGGGCAAAAAAGTCGTTCTCCAAAGCTAAAATCTTCACTTGATCTGTGGTCACTAGAACAGCTAATGGCCTCTTGGCCTAACCCTAACCCTTTGGTCAAAGGAAGTCAATTTGAACATAATGACCTTAACATCTTTGTTATTAATGACGCAGCCGCTTAGCCATCTTAACGCTCCTGTTGTCCTCGGGTCAGAATGACCCGCCACTATGTTAAAAACCAAATAAAAATCCCCTAAACAAAATTTTTGACTTCTCCTAGATTGAAGCCAACATTAGAAAATGTGAATGTTGCCTTTATTCATATTTCCATGTAAGCTGTACAAAAAAGGTACAAATATTGTTTTTGGGTCAAAATTACCCGACAGTCAGTTGAAATCACAGTCACATAGTTAGTTACACACCACAGAATGTGAGAATGTTTTAGTTCTGTCTCAGATCAGTCAATAGCAGACGTAAACAAGACAAGACAGGTGGTCTTCTGGCGGACTGCACTGTCTGTGACCCGATCTGACCCAAATGTAACAATATTGCCCCTTTGTCTGTGTGGACTTCTAGAGGCTATAAAGGTGCTGCAGATGACAGTACCCCGAATTCTCTCTGTGCTGAAGCCATGAGTGCATAATATAACATTGAACAGGCTCTAGAGCTGATTTTTTTCAGATGTCCAACAAGACTTCTCTGATTCAGAAGAAGAAGATGAGGAGGAATACAACCCAGAGCATGATGAATCATCTTCAGAAAAAAGAAATCCCTGAATCTGATAGAAAGACTTTCCTTTCAAACAATGGCAAAATAACATGGTCCTTGGCAGCATATGACAAACACGGCAGGGCGGCAAAACAAAATGTCATGAGGATGACCCCAGGACCCACAAGATATGCCGTTTCTCATGCCCATGACAATGTCCATTTGCATAATGAGCCGGAGCTGATAAGCCATTCATCAGAGCTAATGGAGTGGCTTCCATTAATTAAAACATCTTATTTCCACAGCTACCTTCATTACTGCACCAGATAGTTGTCATTAAACCGTTGTTTGTCAGTCAAAAACCTGACACCCAGCTATAAAGACTTAGTCGATATTACCTGTGTGTGCATGAGTAAGAGCGAGAGAGTTTTTGTACATTTTCCTCAGAGGCAAAGTGAAAGTAGTTCAGATGTGAAGTTTGCAGAATGTTGTGGCTCTGAACGTCTTGAATAATCACGTAGATGAAGATTTTTCATTTTCTTGTCTACAGTCAACCTCTACTGATTTACAGTCAAAAGCATCTTTGTAGATTTTTTAGGCCGACAGTTAAGTAGTTTAGTTTCTTATCTAATATTGTCAGGTCTGTCTGTTTCCTGTTCCTGCTGTCTGCTGTGTGGGGTAATCTGTGTTATTACACTCACTTGTGTCTCTGCAATTAGCCTCACTTGTGTCACCTGGTGCTCCTTGCATATACAGTATACCTCTCTCCCTCAGCTCTGCGTATGCTTCTGTCCTGGTCTTTGGAAGTTAATTTTGATTTTTTTGATTTTTGATTTTTTTGAAAAACTACCTGCAACACACTATTATTTCAGTCAAACACAATTGTTTGTTGCATAAAATAAACAAATTGTTTTCCTGAACCACATGCAGCAATTTTAATCCTCTACATCTTAAATGTCTGCACTGAATTACTGTCTCTGTCTCAAACAGAATTTGTCCTCGATGTGAATGTTCTATGTTCTCACATGAGTTGACTTAAAACTGTCGAGATCTGTTACAATCCTGTCATCTGTTACAATCATTTTTTTTTATTAGGGAGTTGGAGTAGTGACATGAAAATGAAATATTACAAGGAATGTACAGAAGAAAAAAAACATTGAACCAATAAGCTTTACTGTGGCACAGATTCAATTCCAGCATTTGTGTCAAACGAGAGAAACTCAGTAGCATCAGTGAGTGGCAGAACTTCCACCGCAGCTGGTGTTGGTTGTGGTTGTATGAATTGGGATGTGCTATTTCATATTATCTAATATAAAAGTTGTGGTTGTGGGTTCCAGGTTCAGCTGAGGTTCAGCTTGCATCCATCATGTGACTTTGATATTGTGGGTTGGAGTTAACGTTGTGCCTCATTTCCTTTCGGTCCGTCATCCACCTTGCTGTCACCAATTATTGTATCGTGTTTCTGAAATAAGAGACATAAAGAGCCACCATCCTGTCACACACAGGAGCTAAGATGCATTTGAACAAAAAGAGTGATAACTGTATAGCTGAGACATTTCATCAGCAGTAGCTTTCAAGTACAGTGGTATGAAAAGCTTTGGGCACCCCTGATCATTTTCAAGATTTTCCTTTATGTATCATTGGTTGTTCGGAACAGCAATTTCAATTAAATATATCATATAGCAAACAAACACAGTGATATTTAAGTGAAATTAAGTTTATAGGATTTACAGAAGGTGTGCAATAATTACTTAAACAAAAGTAGGCAGGTGCATAAATTTGGGCACCCCAACAGAAAAATTACATCAATATTTAGTAGATCCTCCTTTTGCAGAAATAACAGCCTCTAAACGCTTCCTATAGCTTCCAATGAGGGTCTGGATTCTGGTTGAAGGTATTTTTGACCATTCTTCTTTACAAAACATCTCCAGTTCAGTCAGGTTTGATGGTTTCCGAGCATGGACAGCCCACTTTAAAACAGACCACAGATTTTCAATGATATTCAGGTCTGGGGACTGAGATGGCCATTCCAGAACGTTGTACTTGTTCCTCTGCATGAATGCTTTGGTAGAATTTGAGCGGTGTTTAGGGTCGTTGTCTTGTTGAAGTATCCAGCCCCGGCGCAACTTCAACTTTGTCACTGATTCTTGAACATTGTTCGCAAGAATTTGCTGATACTGACTGGAATCCATGC
>NC_024327.1:12085594-12092800 GCF_000523025.1 Cynoglossus semilaevis | reverse complement strand
TTCCTTTTGATCTCAGCAACAAAAGGTCCATAAACATGTCCTCCAACACTGCTGAATCATGGAACAACAGCGCCACATAGTGGTGACTGCGGGCATAACCATGATACAAGAACAATAATATGACTGGCCACAAGAGGCCTAGCCTCTCTCTTCCATTGGCCTACAAGATTTAAACACACACCAGGAAAGTAGAAAACCATTCCCCCCACACAGGTATATAAGCGTAAACAACTAATGATACATTAGAAGTTATTCTTGAGAATTTATTCTTAAGAAGTTATTCTTGAGAGGGTTTGCGTATTAACAACTGTTGTACGTGATTTCCTTGAATACTTCTCCAGTCGTTTTATTTTGCTTTATTGTTGGACCTGTTTTGTTTGACGTTTTTGTTATTAAAACAAATCAACCATCTACCGGCTGTTTCCATTCCTTGCCTGAAGACACCTCGCACAGCAAGAATCTTTCAACTGGTGCCGTGACCCGGATCAAAATACAGCAAGAATCTTTCAAGGATTAGTGCTTGACACAGCACAAACAAGGACCTTGTTGATGCTGAAAAAAACCCAAATGCTAGAAATCAGTTTCTATTCTATCTCAGGAATTCTCTGGAAAATAACTGACTTTATCGTCTGAATTTTAAATCTTGCCTCTGAACTCTAACGAAATCAAATTTCAATTTCTAAATCCTGACTTCATCACCTAAATCTCTGTATAACAGGCAGAACTTACAGAGAAAGACAAGGTTTCCACCTTAGAAAAAGTAAGCCATCTGTCGTAATGACAGAACAATAAGGACAAGGTCAGAGTTCAAATAACAATGTCAAAATTCTGACCACATTTGGGTTTTTTCTTTGGAAAATCATAGTTTTTATTAAAGAATTCTCAAAATCACACTGCTGTTGTAATTCTTTTGTTAGGTGTCTGAGGGTAACATTGTTTTTTTGTTTTGTTTTGTTAGTTTTTCTTTGACGACGATGATGATGAAAATGTGCTCTCCAACATGAATGTTTAAGACCAAACCTCATCTCATCCTTCTGTTTAACAGTCTGCCTGCCTCTGCTATTCACCTCTAATTCCCCCTCCCCAAACAAATCCCTTCAGTGCTTCTTCACATCCAGCCCAACTAATCTGAGCCATCGGCCCCTCCTCTGCCATCTGTCAGAGCCCTCACATTGTTTTAACATCTAGTTAATTCTGGCCCCGATGATCTGTCAAACTCTTATTACGGCCCACTGAAAGCCTCATTTATTGTCCTGATGTATGGTAATGATAGCCTCGTGCCATCGCCTGCCCTGAATCTTAACCAACACACTTTTGTCCTCTCTTCCTCTCTCTCTCTCTCTCTTACTCCTCACACACTCTGTGAACATTCTTTTCTGCTCTGCTGCTGTTTTATCCTCCCTGCCTTTGCAGCATTTCCTCACTGGCTTCACGCTCACCTCCTGTCTATGTCTAACTTTCTGCCATGTGTTCTTACACTGCATCTTGTCTTACATTTTTTCTTTGGTTACTGTTTCCACTCCTGTGCTGTTCCATCAATGCCTCTTTTAATCCCCTGTGATACTGAGAAGTCACTTGTCTCCGGTTTAGTCTCATTCCACCTGTCTGTCCCGGTTTGCAATGAAAAGCCCCGATGTATCCTGGGACAAAACTGGAAGAAAGCCAGATGCTAAATATCTCTGTCACGGCCTTTTCTTAATGCAATATGGACGCTTCACATTAGCCACACACACAAAGACTCACAAGATCGACGACCAATGAAGTCACTCCGCTACCCTGAGAATAAACATTTTACTCCTGCAGCAGATCATCAAACAGCCTTGATCTAGAATTGCCCTGACACAAAAACAAAACACTGCTGCTGAATTATTCAGACTGCGGCAGGATCTTAGGGGCATTAGCCGTCGATGAAGTGCAATAAAGGTTGGTTAGGAATCAATGGAGCGAGACTACACCCAGTGTCCACAAAGCAAGATCTATTCCTAATGTGTCTGCAGTCGTTTAAGTTGAAAGCTCGGTATTCATTATTTTGATTGTTTATGTCTTCCTCTTTCAAACTCGGGTTTAGATGTAAAATTGGAGAGACTACAAAAGAGGTCTTTATCAACAAGACAGAATTCTAAGATGAGACAAACACAAATTTTGAAAGAAAAAGTCAAATTATAGAGCTTGTGATATAACCTGCCAATGCGGTGCTAATATGATGCTTGTATGTATAAACAACATTAAAGCAACAGTGTATTACTGTTAATTTTTCTGAGCTTTAACATAATTTATTGTCTAAATATTTTTTAAGAGAGTGAAGAATGTTTATACAGAAAAACAAAGAATTCCTCAGGGCCTCAATTCTGAGGTTTGCTGAGTGTCCGGGTTATGAATAGGAATTGGAATATTTTGCCAATAATTCCCCAATAATCCCAAATACTGGGATTACTACTATTATTAGTAATATAAGTAAGTAATGTATATATAAGTAATTTTATTAGTTTTATTGTTACATTGATTGTGGCATTCAAACTGCTCTAATACGACTGCTCCCCTTAACAAGGGGAAAAAGGAGAGTTTCCCAAGACAAATTACCAAATTACTTGGTGTATTTTAATATATCATTTCATTAGTATTTTTGTGTTGTGATACCAAAAATAAAGATCAAATTAAAAAGGTGTTAAAAATACGTGTAATTCATAACTTTCCCACAAGTTACACAACGTATCGTCCTCCACATCCTCTAGTTCCTCTTCTGCTCCCTCTGGTGTAATAACGTCAACCTATCGACCCCTGCAATGGCCTGTAACGTCACCTTAATGTCTGCAGGCTTCATATTTAAATGGAAGCTAATGAAGAGTGAAGGTGGCAACATGAAACACGTGGCTTTCACGTCTGCTGCAAGAATGTTTGTGTGTATGTATACCAGCACGTCACGTTTGATCATACTAAGGCTAGAGAGCAGGCATTAGTGCAATTACATTGTGTAATGTATGTTTGTGTGTGTGTTCAGGAAGTTAAAGATCACTGCTGATGCTAATGGATCTTAACAAACTGAGCAGACGGACTGACAGAGATATTGAGATTATATTGGCAGACGTGTAGACATGCCAGCAACTCACGATTCACAATGCACACATGAGAATATAAACTACACACACACACTTTTGTACACACACTCGTGTGGACACACATGCACTGCTTTTTCTTTAACTCCCTTCTTCCCCCCCTTTTCTCCTACTGACATTCTTTGAAGGATGTGTTCCCGTGGGTGAGGTCAGGCATTAGTAGTGTTACCTGATGACTGTGTGTGTGTGTGTGTATGTGTGTGTGTGTGTGTGTGTGTGTGTGTTTGTCTTTGTTACATTGTGGGATCCACGACCGGACAGCACACTCACAGTGTGGGTACCAAAATTTTCGTGGGGACCAAAACCCTGGTCCCCACCACGAAGAGCATTAAATTCGTTGAGAAGAAGGTCAGGGGAGTGGCCTGTCAATTTTTCAGGGGTTACCCCACCATGCACAAAAACCGAAAAATGTGTGTTTAAGTGTGTATAGGTGAGGTTAACTCTCTACCGCCCCTACTGGACAGGCGTAGTAAGGCAGAAACGCACACTCCACACACACTTGGCTTATCTGCGCATGTGCAAGAAATTGTCTGACTTCAAAGATGGACTACAGCTATAATAAATGAATGTAATAAATAAATAATATATACATGTTATTACTATTACAAATGTTTTTCATGTATGTAATTACCAGCATAAGTAAATGCAATTTGGAGCTTTTAGCTCAAAGCTAACACTTAATAAAAATAGCCCTTTAATGCAAGCTAAAGTTTTGTCTAAGCTAGTGCTAAGACAGGCTTGTGATTTATTTTCAAATAACGAATTGGCAAAAAACTCTGAGATTAACTCTCTATCCGTTAATAATTAATATTAATTTGTACGCGATATATTGGATGTGTTTGATATACGCAAACTGACATGACTACTGCGAGGTGTTTAATGTAAGACAGCTATACAGCTATACCACATTTCCTGGATGCACTGATGATACAAAACAAGCGGTCCTTGACAACCGGACGGAGGAACAGCACAGAGACGGTAGCAAGTAGCAGCGTGGATTCAAGGAAAAGGTAAGTTATGCCATCGTGACTTTAATGTTTATTTCAGTGAGACAGTTTGATATGTTTTAGGTAGGTTGGTTATAAAAACGTTAAAAAACTTCATCGCGTTGCATTCGGTCAGAGTGAAAACTTTATTTGAAGGAGAGCTAGCTGGCTAGCGCTAGCTAATTGGCTAACATGCTACCTGGGGCACACGTGAGACGTGCGTGAGCCGTGCTGAGCTGAGAGCCTCCTCTGTTAATATATTAAGTTTGACTTAAGTTTCCTCTCGTTTAGAGGATCAGAGCAAGGATAGAGAGGCAGTAGGAGACTCCACGTGCAGCTGTTTAAAAGCTGAAAATTTGTGCTTCAATTCAGTTCATTTATATAGTTCACAACATGAGTTATCTCCAGGCACTTTAAATGTAGAGCAGGGCTAAGCCAAACTCTTGTGAAATATATTGTTATATGTTATTGTGGGGTGGGGGAGGGGTGGGGTGGAATTTGGTAAAATATTCTAGCAGTGCCATCTGCCTATATGTGGTCTAGATTTGGCTGAACATAACCCAAAACATTTTTTAAATCAAATATATGATTAATGGGGATATCTTGTAATATTATAATAGTTTTGTATTTAATATAGGATTTTTAATGGCTACGAGGAGAAGGAAACCGCCACTACAGGATGCAATTGAATATGCCGCCAGGGGTGTGGACAAGATGGCAAAACTGGAAGTGGAATATATTAACTCATTTAAAGGTACTGTATTTGTTTATATTATACACTGGCACATTGACGTTGGCAATAAATTAATCTCCAAAACCCATTTAATAGCTTTTTTGCATATCCTGACACAAATACGTGCACCTTAAAGAGTTGTTGTTCTGTACAGTATGTAGTAGCCTGTATTAATGATATCTTTTCATGTAATTATTGATCTGTTATGAAAAATAGCTTAACCATGAGAAACCTATAGGGTATTATAAAATGACATTTGTAACACGTCTTTGACTAGGTTGAGGGGTGTTTGCCAAAGCCCATTTCAGCAAAGGAGACTTTGTGGTAGAGTACAGGGGCCAGCTAATAAATCATGAAAAATCAGACAGGAGGAGGAAGACCTATCACAGAGCATGTACAATGGAAAGAAAAGACATGGTGGTAAGGTTTTGATTGAATGTTACATTTCTGCACAATTTAGTTTTTTCACAACAGACAAATTTGATAATAATCAAATGTTTTTTAAGTTAGCATGTATAGCCATGAGTAATTAAAGTCATGGGAAATTACAATATGTAATTTAATCATTAATTTGATATTATCAAGCCTAGTCATTCTTTTTTTTTTCATCCTCAAGTATCGATGCAGCCCAAGAAGATGGCAGCTTTGGACGACTCGTCAATGATGACCACAAGCGTCCAAATTGCAAAATGAAGAGGATCATAACGGAGGGCAAACCACACCTCTGTCTGTTTGCTTTGAGGGACATTCAGACAGGAGAAGAAATAACATACAACTACGGTGGAAATGATTGGCCATGGAGGAAACAGCTTTGTCATAAATGATGGTCAGTGTGGAGTGAAGGAATCATTATAATCATAATCAATAGCTCAAATGTGAAGAATCAGAATTCTCCAAGTACAGTTAAGACACTATAGTAATGGTTTTGAGTGTTAGTGTGGCCAGATTACCCACTCAATAGTTATATTAATTGTGAGGTTAGGTTACACTACATTTGAATTGCAGTGTTTCATTACTTCATTAGTGTTTCTTTTTTAGTCACAGATGTGCAATGTTTGCTCTTGTGCACACTGGTGCACAAGCTGCTGATTAACAGTGAATTATTATTTCATGCAGAAGAACACTCGTGTGCTGCTGATCCCTGTGACACTGAAGACCCCAGAACAGCAGAGAAGATGGCTGAGAGTCCTTCATCCTCTGTCATGCAGGTACAGTAGGAGTCATTTTGTTGGGTTTCAACATTAATGTTTCTGTTTTAATCAAAATTTGTCCAACGTTTGCTCTTGTGCACATTGTTGAGTTTAGTTCAGATGGGTGTAACTATAGTGTCAAAGTGTTACCAAGCACAGTCTGGTTTTCCTGATTCAGTGGGGACCAGCCATCATTTACTGTGGCTGCCATCTTACACACTTGTCAGGTCTTTTCCTTTGTGGGGACCACGGTAGCTAAGTCATACTTTCCACATTTACTGACAGTGATATGACTTTTTCATCCATACAGTCAAGCAAACGCCACGTGTTACACAAAGCCTATAACTCTGGCTAAGTTTGCTTTCCACAGTTCATATCAGCTGTTCTGTCACAGGTCAGTTCAACACTGTAACACTTGATATTCACTAGTTTTTGGCTGTAACAGTCTCTGCAGTGCTATAACAGGCTACACACACGTCACACCAGTTCGAACCAAGTTCAACCTATGGAAAAAATATGATTTAGAGCCAGATTTGCACAAAGAAATAATAATAAATCTAATGTTTACTTTAAAAAATTTCTTTCTTCCGGTTTTTCAAACTAAATTCCGTGTTTACAACAGTCTCATTATACAATAGGCATTATGACAATTCACAACCAACTTGAACTCTTAAAGAATTATATAAGGAAACATTAAAATATAAGCCAAATGATAATCTAATATTGACAGTAAGTAAATTACTGAAATGGGATTTTACATTGTCATGTAATAACTATTCAGCTCTAGTGGCAGACTTTAATAAAAGTAATATCTTATATCTTCTTATATGCCAACATTTTGATGTTCATTTCAATAGTCCTAGAAATGATTAATGATTCCAAAGTTTTTTAACGTCAGTTTATGTTTTTGTATATGTCCTGTTATTCATACAGTGTATTAATTCTTACTTATAACGTCCTTAGGACTCGGATGAACCAGAACTTGTTCTTTCAACAAACAGATTTGGAATAATGTCTCACCTTGTAGACTACTCAGATTCTGATAAATCTCAGGGTCCATGCACCAGCCCTTCCCAGTGTGCGGCCGGAGGGCAGATACATTTTCCCTGAAAAAAAAAAAAACTATTTTCTCTCCTTTTTCTTTTTGCATATTGTTAGAAATGTAAATTACAATTTGTTTTACA
>NC_024327.1:12083000-12085572 GCF_000523025.1 Cynoglossus semilaevis | reverse complement strand
AATTTTCTCAAATTAAATTGCAATAAAACTGAAATCCTCCTTCTTGGCACCAGAACTACTCTTTCTAAAGTCAACAGCTTCACCCTCACCATTGACCTTTCCACAGTTTCCCCCTCCCCTCAGGTAAAGAGTCTGGGTGTCATCCTTGACAGCACACTCTCCTATCACGCTCATATAAACACTTTAACCCGCACAGCCTATTTCCACCTCCGCAACATCAACAAACTCCGCCCCTCCCTTACCCCTCACACCGCCGCTATCCTTGTACACAGCCTCGTCACTTCCCGCCTCGATTATTGTAACTCCCTCCTCTACGGCCTCCCCCAAAAGTCTCTCCATAAACTCCAGCTAGTCCAAAACGCAGCCGCCCGTATCATTACAAAGACCCCTTCCCACCATCATATCACCCCTGTCCTCCAACATCTCCACTGGCTCCCAGTTAAATACCGTATCAATTACAAACTTCTCCTGTTCACCTACATGGCCATCCGTAATCTGACCTATCTGACCTCCTCCACGTCTTAACCCCCACTCGGTCCCTCAGATCCTCCTCCTCCATCCACCTCTCCGTCCCACCCGCCCGCCTTAGTACTATGGGAGCCAGAGCATTCAGTCGCTCTGCTCCCCATCTCTGGCACGCATTACCACCCGACCTCCGTAACTGTGTCTCTCTCCCCACCTTCAAAACTCACCTCAAAACACACCTGTTCCGGACAGCATACTCCCTCTAACCTCCCTCCTCTGTGCTTTTGTTTATCACTGATTTTAAACATGTTTCTATGCCCTGTTTTAAATTATTATCTGTTCTTTATTTTATTTCTATGCCCTGTTTTAAATTATTATCTGTTCTTTATTTTATTTCTATGCCCTGTTTTAAATTATTATCTGTTTTATTATTTGATGTAAAGTGTCCTTGAGTGTCCTGAAAGGCGCTTTTTAAATAAAATTTATTATTATTATATTATTATTACTTAAACCTGGCAGAACACGTGTCCAGGCCCTCTGTGGATTTGCAGTACCTCCACCACCTGGAGTAAAGGAACAACTTTGGAAGCTGCTGAACAACAGGATACAAGACGATGTATATTTTGCTGTCAAATCTGATGCCTGTATAATGGAGTATGGTGAGCATTTGTACAACAGGCTTGGACACGATGTCAGTAAACATGAGTACATTCGTCAGAAATTGAGAGAGCTGGGAAGGCTTCTGATATGCTCAAGGAAGACCACTCCCCTGAGGACCATTCAAGGTCACATCAAACCTGCGAATTTCATGCATGTTGTTCAAGCTGCAAAAGAGATGGCAGGCTACGGTTGTGAAACAAATGTGTACAAGTGCCCAAGTCTGGCTCTCAGAATCGGATACAGCTTGAAAAAGATTTCATTGCTTGTTGAAAGCCGTGCAAATGTACAGAGTGACTACAGTGCAGCAAAAGATGCTCGCGCATTCCGTCGAGTGTATGAGACCAGATGGAATGAACTGATATCATCTGCATCACTTAGAACACTCCAGGAGTCTAAGTGGAATACCCCTCAGTTGGTTCCATTCACAAAAGATGTCCAGACACTCCATTCCTATTTAGATGCTCAGCAGCAAGATCTTTTCAGCAAACTGTCCTCAGAGACATCACACCAGACATATACCGAACTCACAAAGGTCACTTTAACACAAGTCATTTTGTTTAACCGACGAAGAGCTGGGGAAGTGTCCAAAATTCCGCTTTCTGCTTATTTATCTCACAATCCATCAGACCCACAGGAGGATGTTAACGTTGCACTCTCAGATCTCGAGAAGAGACTGTGTCAGCATTTTCGGAGACTAGAAATCCGAGGTAAAAGGGGGAGAAAAGTCCCTGTGCTTTTGACCCCAGCCATGCAGCAGGCATTGGATCTGCTCATCAGAAAACGGAAGGAATGTGAGATCCTCCCAGAGAACACCTACCTTTTTGCAAGACCATCCAGTTTGATGTGCTACCGTGGGTCTGATAGCCTTCGATATTCTGCCAAGGTCTGCGGTGCCAGGACCCCTGAAAGTCTGACTTTGACAAAATTGCGAAAACAAACAGGAACCTTGTCCCAAGTCCTTAACCTAACCAATACAGAGCTGGATCAACTTGCTGATTTCCTGGGACATGACATCAGAGTGCACAGACAGTTCTACAGACTCCCTGAGGGCACGCTACAGCTAGCTAAAATTAGCAAAGTGCTAATGGCTCTTGAGCAGGGGCGTCTGGCAGAATTCAAGGGCAAGTCCCTTGATGACATTAACATTGATCCTGAAGGTACCACATATTTAATTTTTCTACATAAAAATAATCTGGTTTTATGGATTTATTTGCTTTGGCATTATTTGAGTGTGTGAGGATCAAGTGATGAATTTTTCAGTAGTTTTTTTCCCCATTTCCTCCCTCTCCTCTTCCTATCCACAGAGAATGTGCACCTAGACAGTGACCACGAGAGAGACCCTGACGCTCCATGTGACCCTGAGGCAGCCTATGAGTCAGACTCACTCGGTGTTTTATTTTTTTTCTTTTCAATATCAACCTAAATCTGTCCATTGTCATCTATCTAG
>NC_024327.1:12080122-12081014 GCF_000523025.1 Cynoglossus semilaevis | reverse complement strand
TCGTGGAAACCTAGCCTTCCTCCTCCACCCCGCCCCTGGGCTATATAAATAAAAATTTGATTGAATTTGATTGATTGATTCCCATCTCTCCCTGTTCTCTGCATCTTCTACTCTGACTCCAACTATATGTCCTCCCTCACTGCATCCATATATCTTCTCTTTGGCCTTCCTCTTTGTCTCCTACCTGGTAGCTCCATCTCTAACATTCTTCTACCAATGTATCCACTGTCCCTCCTCTGCACATGTCCAAACCATCTCAATCTGGCTTCTCTAGCTTTTTCTCCAGCGTAGCCCAGCCAACAGGACCAGCCCACCCTCCTCCCCTCATTCTTAATGGGGTCGGCTCATCCACGGTCTGCCTTGTAGTGAATCAAACAGCCTGTACTCAAACACACACTGTCACCTGTATGTGTGTGTTTATACAGTATGTTTGTGCATGTTGCTTAATAAAAGGCCTGTTGACGGATCCACACTCCATTGCCTACGCTCAGTCCTTACAGCTGGACAAATCAGATTTAATTCAATAATATGATTTAGGCAGAACATTCATTATGATGCTCTTTATTTCTCCACTTGGTGGTGTGATGAGTGTGACTAACCTATAATACAAAACGAATTATCAACATTTTAAAATAGCTGACTTCCTGTTGCTTTTAGGGTTCATTCCCTTTACCCCAATGTTTTAGGACAACTTTAGGAACTGCTTTTCCTGATACATGTTTTGTTTTGTTTGTTTATTTGTTAACAACCTGTGATTTTTTAGTTTTTGAAAAATGTTTGCACATAAACAGTTTAAACTTCTGTCTATGAAGATTCTCAGTCATCCAGGTCATGGTCAAGGTTGAAGAGTTCTGTTAGGCAACACGGGGGGGCCAACTCTTCAGGACCGGAC
>NC_024327.1:12063556-12079614 GCF_000523025.1 Cynoglossus semilaevis | reverse complement strand
TACTTTGACAGATTTTCTCTTTTGTTATGTGGACATATTTAAAAATGAAGTCTCAGCTGGAACAAATTAAGCAGGCTGTGCAAGACTCTGTAGCGTAACCATTAAGCATAGTAAAGGAAGTCCGTATACAGCCTGTTTATTGATATGAAATATGAAATTACTTTACTTAAGGTTGTGAACATGGCAGAGAAGTTCCTCACTGTAATTGACTCAATGGGAAATGAGGATGCCTACAACAGGAAGATCCTGAGGAACTGGCGGTAATATGTAGAATAATTTCATAGATACATTTTTTCAAGAGAGAGAAAAAGGTTTTAAAACAATCATTTTAATGCTGTAATAGAAACTTCCTGAGGAACAGGTCGAGGGAGGAATCCAAATATGTGTGGACAGTGTACACCATGGACCACAACACACAGTTGGATTTCAGCAGTTGTGTGGGGTTCTAGTGTTGAAGGTACTATTTCACTACAAGTTAATGTTTATGTACTTTGAAGATTAAGCTAATAGTATTTAATTGTAAAGATTATGTATCTAGAAGAACGTGTTATTATGTAGATAATGTACCAAATCAAGCACATAATTACATTCATAATTAATTTACAGTACGCTGAAGAATGCCTTCTGAGTGGAAACTTCTGTCAGTGAATGGATGGACATAGCCTGTATCTTACTGGAAAATAGCTAAAAAAAAACTCATGTTAAATCAACCCAAATATTCTTTATTATATATTATGATCCTTTCTGTTACTATTTGTAAAAAAAAACAAAAAAAAAAACAGTTTGCTAAAAAATCCTAGATTGAGCGTGATTATTTTCTCTTTTACAGTATGTGCTGCATTGGATAACATTTTTACATTCCCTCTGGTTTCAGATGTAAAGGTAAATGTAAAGAACATAAATAAAGTCCTACCCTAAACCCTGAGAGTATTGTATGTATTTATAGCGATTTCATGTCTATAGTAATGTGCTACCACCCTGAACACAAATGTCAGATATGGCAATAAATGTACGCTACGGGTAGGAAAAAACTTCAGCCTACGCTATAAATTTCTGCTACTGGCCGATGTACGCATGCGCAGTTAACTCGGGGAGAAAAAATCTATAGGTAGGAAAAAACTTCAGGTACGAATAAACTTCAGACTACGCGATAAATTTCTGCTACTGGCCGATGTACGCATGCGCAGTTAACTCGGGTAGAAAAAATCTATAGGTAGGAAAAACCTTCAGACTACGCTATAAATTTCTGCTACTGGCCGATGTACGCATGCGCAGTTAACTCGGGGAGAAAAAATCTATAGGTAGGAAAAACCTTCAGACTACGCTATAAATTTCTGCTACTGGCCGATGTACGCATGCGCAGTTAACTCGGGTAGAAAAAATCTATAGGTAGGAAAAACCTTCAGACTACGCTATAAATTTCTGCTACTGGCCGATGTACGCATGCGCAGTTAACTCGGGTAGAAAAAATCTATAGGTAGGAAAAAACTTCAGACTACGCTATAAATTTCTGCTGGGGGTCTGCCTTGTAATCTACAAGCCACTGAGCATTTCTATCAAAGCCAACAATGTATCCATCTTCATTGAAGATGGATATTCTCTTTAGAGATTACATTCAGCACATTACTCTACTCCTATCAACATTATATTCTTAAAAGTAAGATTTGCTCAAATTAAAACATTAAACATGTCAATCACAGATCGTGATAACACTTGTGCATCTCAGCTGGGACAGGTAAGAACTATGTCCATCTGCACAGGCTTTAATTGCAAGCTCAAATCTAGTTTTATAGATTGGAAAAAATGTTATTTGTCCTTACCATCTCCATGGAAATAGGACAGTAGTTCCATTCTAGTAAACCACAGTCTTTGGATTGAGTAGTCATTATCACTGGGAATTATATATTAAATATATGTAACCCTTGTATGTCTCTGTTGTGTTCCAAGTTGAAAAAGAGAGAAGGGAGTCAGGACTGGATCTCTAAATCTTTACTTGGCAACTGTGGTGACAAACAGAAACACACAGAACTCGTGAGCTGTGTGTGAGCTGGAAAAGGCTTTTTAAAGTATTAAATGTTACAATACAATAATCAATTTTGCACAGTAAAATTAAATTACAAATATAACATAAACTAGTCCTTTACACAGGTTAGTTTCTGTTTACAATGCTTCAGTATTTAAAGTTCAACAGGAAACACTCATGCACGACGAGTGGGACATTACACAGAGCAGCATACAGCAGTTTGACCGCATTCAAATCACAGATAACAACTTTGATGAACATATGTCAGCAGAGAGCAACTAAATTATGACTAACTTCTGGCCATGTTAGAAAAGGCTTTAAAGGAAAGCACGTGCTAACAATTAATACTTGCTGTAAAATAAAATGACCTGGCTGCAATCAGTCACTTAGTCACAAAACCATACAAAATGATAGCTAGCGGGGCAGATGGGGCAGTGGTGGCTTAGTGGTTAAGCGGACTTGGGTCTGGAAGGTTTCAGGTTCGAGTCCACCAGCTGCCAAGTTACCACTGAGGTGCTCTGAGGTCAAATTTCGTTGTGTGCAGTGGTGTGTGTCACAATGACAAGGAGTTCAATTTCCTTTCATTTCCTTTCCTTTCCTTTCCTTTCATATCTGCTAACCACTAATAGCTTATGTGATGGCAATAATTTATCAGAGGAATGCTAACGTTAGCTTTAAGGCTGTCTACTTAAAATGAGTTAAAATATCATTCACATGCATTATCTGGGACACTTACCTCAAACGGCGTGTGGTTGACAATGTCCTTTGTGGCTGTGGATACTAGCACTACTCCCAATTATCTGTCGTTCTTCAAACTTGGTGGTTGGTCATTATGGGCAGGACGAAGCAAACTGGAAATAGGCGCCAACTTTGAAATTTGAATTTCCATAGTCTGATTGCATGAAGTGAATGAAGGGCATTTCTAAATGAAATTAAATAATAAATAAATACATACATATATATATATATATATATATATATATTATGGCATGCCATTCAGGAAATCAATCTTTAAATATATATATAGAAAGTCTGAATATATATACAAAAATAAGAAGCATATTTGACCACACTGTCCGTATCGGTATTGCATACTGGTCATATAAAGTATTAAATATACAAGAAACTAACCTTGTTTAACGGTCGGGTAGCAGAAAACTATGACTTGACTGCAGCGGCAAATTATGGCCGATGTACGCATGCGCAGTTAACTCAGGTAGGAAAAAACTATAGGTAGGAAAAAACTTCAGAACACGGCGGATCTGTTAGACTCACCTTTAAAGTTCAACAGGAAACACTCATGCACGACGAGTGGGACATTACACAGAGCAGCATACAGCAGTTTGACCGCATTCAAATCACAGATAACAACTTTGATGAACATATGTCAGCAGAGAGCAACTAAATTATGACTAACTTCTGGCCATGTTAGAAAAGGCTTTAAAGGAAAGCACGTGCTAACAATTAATACTTGCTGTAAAATAAAATGACCTGGCTGCAATCAGTCACTTAGTCACAAAACCATACAAAATGATAGCTAGCGGGGCAGATGGGGCAGTGGTGGCTTAGTGGTTAAGCGGACTTGGGTCTGGAAGGTTTCAGGTTCGAGTCCACCAGCTGCCAAGTTACCACTGAGGTGCTCTGAGGTCAAATTTCGTTGTGTGCAGTGGTGTGTGTCACAATGACAAGGAGTTCAATTTCCTTTCATTTCCTTTCCTTTCCTTTCCTTTCATATCTGCTAACCACTAATAGCTTATGTGATGGCAATAATTTATCAGAGGAATGCTAACGTTAGCTTTAAGGCTGTCTACTTAAAATGAGTTAAAATATCATTCACATGCATTATCTGGGACACTTACCTCAAACGGCGTGTGGTTGACAATGTCCTTTGTGGCTGTGGATACTAGCACTACTCCCAATTATCTGTCGTTCTTCAAACTTGGTGGTTGGTCATTATGGGCAGGACGAAGCAAACTGGAAATAGGCGCCAACTTTGAAATTTGAATTTCCATAGTCTGATTGCATGAAGTGAATGAAGGGCATTTCTAAATGAAATTAAATAATAAATAAATACATACATATATATATATATATATATATATATATTATGGCATGCCATTCAGGAAATCAATCTTTAAATATATATATAGAAAGTCTGAATATATATACAAAAATAAGAAGCATATTTGACCACACTGTCCGTATCGGTATTGCATACTGGTCATATAAAGTATTAAATATACAAGAAACTAACCTTGTTTAACGGTCGGGTAGCAGAAAACTATGACTTGACTGCAGCGGCAAATTATGGCCGATGTACGCATGCGCAGTTAACTCAGGTAGGAAAAAACTATAGGTAGGAAAAAACTTCAGAACACGGCGGATCTGTTAGACTCACCGGCAGGAATCTGACAAGGCTGGAGCTCAGACATGGTTCGTGGATCGGAATTTTTTGCAAGTTGGATCGGATCGGATCGGTCCGATCCGCTAAAATATCGGATAATTGGCTCGTCTTATCGACGCAACTTCCCTCCTTTGCTCCATCACTCAGCTCCGGACTCCAGTGGGTAAGTGCTCCGACTCTTTTTTTTTTCTCCTTTTCACAGGTAAACTCCTGGTTTTACTCCTGTTTTCTCTCCTCTCTTAACATGCAGCTGCCCTCGCTTCTCTGGCTGAAGTCGTAAAAGACCGGGAAAACAGCACGCTTTTCACTTCACTTCATCAGGTTCGAGTCCACCAGCTGCCAAGTTACCACTGAGGTGCTCTGAGGTCAAATTTCGTTGTGTGCAGTGGTGTGTGTCACAATGACAAGGAGTTCAATTTCCTTTCATTTCCTTTCCTTTCCTTTCCTTTCATATCTGCTAACCACTAATAGCTTATGTGATGGCAATAATTTATCAGAGGAATGCTAACGTTAGCTTTAAGGCTGTCTACTTAAAATGAGTTAAAATATCATTCACATGCATTATCTGGGACACTTACCTCAAACGGCGTGTGGTTGACAATGTCCTTTGTGGCTGTGGATACTAGCACTACTCCCAATTATCTGTCGTTCTTCAAACTTGGTGGTTGGTCATTATGGGCAGGACGAAGCAAACTGGAAATAGGCGCCAACTTTGAAATTTGAATTTCCATAGTCTGATTGCATGAAGTGAATGAAGGGCATTTCTAAATGAAATTAAATAATAAATAAATACATACATATATATATATATATATATATATATTATGGCATGCCATTCAGGAAATTAATCCTTAAATATATACACAGAAAGTCTGAATATATATAAAGAAAATCTGAATACATGTACAGCAAGTTTGAATATATATACAAAAAGTCTCAATATATACAGAAAGTTGAAACCTGTTTGACCACACTTACCCAATCGGGGCGGAGCTACGCCGGTGTTCTGAAATTTTCTCCTACCTATAGTTTTTTGCTACCCGAGTTAACTGCGCATGCGCACATTGGCCAGTAGCAGAAATTTATAGCTATGGCTGAAGTTTTTTCCTACCCATAGCGTAAATTTATAGACATATCTGACATTTGTGTTCAGGGTGGTACAACATTATTATACACATCAAATCTTAATAAATAAGTGCTTCTGACTCTATTTAGAGTGGTAGCATATTACTATAGGCATGAAATCGCTATAAATACATGCTTCTCAGTCTATTCAAAGTGGTAGCACATTACAATAGGCATGAAATCGCTATGAATACATGCTTCTGACTCTATTTAGAGTGGTAGCACATTACTATAGACATGAAATCACTATAAATACGTGCTTCTCAGTATGTTCAGAGAGGTAGCACATTACTATAGGCATGAAATCGCTATAAATACGTACTTCTCAGTGTATTCAGACTGGTAGCAAATTAATATAGGCATGAAATCACTATAAATATGTACTTCTCAGTGTGTTCAGAGTGGTAGCACATGCCTATAGGCATGAAATCGCTATAAATACGTACTTCTCAGTGTATTCAGACTGGTAGCAAATTAATATAGGCATGAAATCACTATAAATATGTACTTCTCAGTGTGTTCAGAGTGGTAGCACATGCCTATAGGCATGAAATCGCTATAAATACGTACTTCTCAGTGTATTCAGACTGGTAGCAAATTAATATAGGCATGAAATCACTATAAATATGTACTTCTCAGTGTGTTCAGAGTGGTAGCACATGCCTATAGGCATGAAATCGCTATAAATACGTACTTCTCAGTGTATTCAGACTGGTAGCAAATTAATATAGGCATGAAATCACTATAAATATGTACTTCTCAGTGTGTTCAGAGTGGTAGCACATGCCTATAGGCATGAAATCGCTATAAATACGTACTTCTCAGTGTATTCAGACTGGTAGCAAATTAATATAGGCATGAAATCACTATAAATATGTACTTCTCAGTGTGTTCAGAGTGGTAGCACATGCCTATAGGCATGAAATCGCTATAAATACGTACTTCTCAGTGTATTCAGACTGGTAGCAAATTAATATAGGCATGAAATCACTATAAATATGTACTTCTCAGTGTGTTCAGAGTGGTAGCACATGCCTATAGGCATGAAATCGCTATAAATACGTACTTCTCAGTGTATTCAGACTGGTAGCAAATTAATATAGGCATGAAATCACTATAAATATGTACTTCTCAGTGTGTTCAGAGTGGTAGCACATGCCTATAGGCATGAAATCGCTATAAATACGTACTTCTCAGTGTATTCAGACTGGTAGCAAATTAATATAGGCATGAAATCACTATAAATATGTACTTCTCAGTGTGTTCAGAGTGGTAGCACATGCCTATAGGCATGAAATCGCTATAAATACGTACTTCTCAGTGTATTCAGACTGGTAGCAAATTAATATAGGCATGAAATCACTATAAATATGTACTTCTCAGTGTGTTCAGAGTGGTAGCACATGCCTATAGGCATGAAATCGCTATAAATACGTACTTCTCAGTGTATTCAGACTGGTAGCAAATTAATATAGGCATGAAATCACTATAAATATGTACTTCTCAGTGTGTTCAGAGTGGTAGCACATGCCTATAGGCATGAAATCGCTATAAATACGTACTTCTCAGTGTATTCAGACTGGTAGCAAATTAATATAGGCATGAAATCACTATAAATATGTACTTCTCAGTGTGTTCAGAGTGGTAGCACATGCCTATAGGCATGAAATCGCTATAAATACGTACTTCTCAGTGTATTCAGACTGGTAGCAAATTAATATAGGCATGAAATCACTATAAATATGTACTTCTCAGTGTGTTCAGAGTGGTAGCACATGCCTATAGGCATGAAATCGCTATAAATACGTACTTCTCAGTGTATTCAGACTGGTAGCAAATTAATATAGGCATGAAATCACTATAAATATGTACTTCTCAGTGTGTTCAGAGTGGTAGCACATGCCTATAGGCATGAAATCGCTATAAATACGTACTTCTCAGTGTATTCAGACTGGTAGCAAATTAATATAGGCATGAAATCACTATAAATATGTACTTCTCAGTGTGTTCAGAGTGGTAGCACATGCCTATAGGCATGAAATCGCTATAAATACGTACTTCTCAGTGTATTCAGACTGGTAGCAAATTAATATAGGCATGAAATCACTATAAATATGTACTTCTCAGTGTGTTCAGAGTGGTAGCACATGCCTATAGGCATGAAATCGCTATAAATACGTACTTCTCAGTGTATTCAGACTGGTAGCAAATTAATATAGGCATGAAATCACTATAAATATGTACTTCTCAGTGTGTTCAGAGTGGTAGCACATGCCTATAGGCATGAAATCGCTATAAATACGTACTTCTCAGTGTATTCAGACTGGTAGCAAATTAATATAGGCATGAAATCACTATAAATATGTACTTCTCAGTGTGTTCAGAGTGGTAGCACATGCCTATAGGCATGAAATCGCTATAAATACGTACTTCTCAGTGTATTCAGACTGGTAGCAAATTAATATAGGCATGAAATCACTATAAATATGTACTTCTCAGTGTGTTCAGAGTGGTAGCACATGCCTATAGGCATGAAATCGCTATAAATACGTACTTCTCAGTGTATTCAGACTGGTAGCAAATTAATATAGGCATGAAATCACTATAAATATGTACTTCTCAGTGTGTTCAGAGTGGTAGCACATGCCTATAGGCATGAAATCGCTATAAATACGTACTTCTCAGTGTATTCAGACTGGTAGCAAATTAATATAGGCATGAAATCACTATAAATATGTACTTCTCAGTGTGTTCAGAGTGGTAGCACATGCCTATAGGCATGAAATCGCTATAAATACGTACTTCTCAGTGTATTCAGACTGGTAGCAAATTAATATAGGCATGAAATCACTATAAATATGTACTTCTCAGTGTGTTCAGAGTGGTAGCACATGCCTATAGGCATGAAATCGCTATAAATACGTACTTCTCAGTGTATTCAGACTGGTAGCAAATTAATATAGGCATGAAATCACTATAAATATGTACTTCTCAGTGTGTTCAGAGTGGTAGCACATGCCTATAGGCATGAAATCGCTATAAATACGTACTTCTCAGTGTATTCAGACTGGTAGCAAATTAATATAGGCATGAAATCACTATAAATATGTACTTCTCAGTGTGTTCAGAGTGGTAGCACATGTGGAGTGTGCGGCGGATCGCCTGCGTCAGCTCCGCTAAAATATCGGATAATTGGCTCGTCTTATCGACGCAACTTCCCTCCTTTGCTCCATCACTCAGCTCCGGACTCCAGTGGGTAAGTGCTCCGACTCTTTTTTTTTTCTCCTTTTCACAGGTAAACTCCTGGTTTTACTCCTGTTTTCTCTCCTCTCTTAACATGCAGCTGCCCTCGCTTCTCTGGCTGAAGTCGTAAAAGACCGGGAAAACAGCACGCTTTTCACTTCACTTCAAGACGACAGACTGAGCGTGGCTTGCCTCGCTAGCCTCTGATTGGCTGCTGAGACTAGGTACTCCCACGTGCGGCTATGTGAACTGTGTGATGCAATTAATTGCAATGAAAATATAAACATTAGGGTAAAGAGGGTGGTTTTATGTAAACACCATGGAACAAATCTTTTTTTTAGTTTCGGATGTTGTTTAGGAGCTCCCTCCTAAAGGGATTATTATAGCAAATGATGCTAAATGACCCATGAAAAGAAAAAAAATAGTTTATTTTAATGTGCAGCAATTTCTAAAGAAACTAGAGTTTTGAATTTTGCCCTCCTGGCCAGTGGTGGAGCTGCACCCAGATTTTCAAATTACTGTACTTCAAAGAATAGTGGCCTTTATGTAGTTTTGAGCAAAGCTAATCCCTGCAAAAGTAAAACAAAATCAGTTCTAAACAGTGCTTGATATAAGGACTGATCCATTCAGGCATTAACGGAACTTCAAGAATACAGGAATGTGTAGCGACTCTTGGTGGTGATACAGATGGTGGGAAGTTTGACCCAAGCCTGACCTCAGCTCAAGGCCTGAAATAACTCCTTTTCTCTGTGCAGATCGCCATCATGGGGTGGCCAGCTGCAGGTGGAGTGGGCTTTGGTGACAGGTCACTTCATACATGGGTGCTGCTGACAAGGGTCAAAGGAGTTAGGGGGTAAGAGAGGATGGACAGAGTGACGAGAGTGGGAGGAGGAATAGAGTTTCTTTCATTGGACCTTTTTCTTGAGTGACAGGCAGAATAGTGGGCTGGAGTCACACACCGTACATTTACTAACAAATCAGCAATATGACTATGTAATAATAGTACTATTATATAATCAGGTATAAAAACAGTGTATGAAGTACCATACTTTAGGTAATTAAATTTCACCAAGATGCTAAGTTTCTGTGATTTTATGGAGTAATGTGAATACCGTATCTTTCGGACTATAAGGCGTGCTTAAAATCCTTTAATTTTCTCAAAAATCGACAGTGCACCCTATAACCCGGTGCACCTTATGTATTACTTCTGATTGTGCTTACTGACCTCGAACCGATTTTATAAAGCCAAACCACACAGTGCATCACACATGACGAGCACACTGGGAGCCAACAATGACGTTTAACTCACAATTAGAAGATGCTCAACAACAATTGTTACAGTATGGTTGTGTAACCCAAATCCGTGCAACGTCGCGTCGCCCATTCATTGGCCTTTAAATGAAGTAGCAGGTTTATTAAGCTGCGGTAAAACAATCCACCCTCCCAGAGACAGTGGGCCCTGTGCTGACGAAGCAGAGCCTCTTTATGGAAGACTGAGTAGGCACCGTGATAGCAAAGCATTATGGGCCAGTTGGCGGTGAACCTAGAGCAAACACAACAACACAGCACAAGTAAAACTCATTAATTCATTCTTTATCACCTCTTTGCGATGTGTGTTATAGATGGCATATATAATAAGTGTCAGGATGTAGGAGATTTATGGTCAGAAACACAGGAGTTGGGCTGTGAGTGTGGGCCAAAACTAATAGGTAAAAGCCTGCCATAGTCAGAGATGGGGCTGCATTTCTGTGTTGCTGTTGTATGGATTTTGTGTAAAGCTTCACTGCAGCAGTGTAATAACAGTTTTAACTCCAGGCATCAATGAGTTGTTGGAGAGATTTTTTTATCAGCTATGACTGTGATATGCGTCAGTGGGATCACAGGACTTGGGTGAACACTTCCCTTTCATTTCAATTTAAAGCAAGGACAGTGCAATGCTATGTCAGACCAACCTTGACAAGTGCAAACACCTTTGAGTCTACTATGATATGTGTCTCTCTATGCTGTGTGTTTATTTTCCCATCATTCTCTTTCACCCACTGCAGCCCCTTTGACAAGTTCACAATCACAGGCCTGTCAGCGTCCCTCTGGCTCACATGGCATTTGCTGTTTCATTTTGCTCGTCTTGCTTGTTGTGCCTTTTAACACTGATACACACGCACACACACACTCACTGAGGGGATAAAAATTGCAAAGCTATTTGGGTATGTCAGTCTGATGTGCAGGCCAGTTTGTTGGCTCGCTGAGCAGGATCATACCATAACAGACAGCCTTGTTCTATTATGGTCTGGCCTCTGTCTCCATCTGCACACACACACACACACACACACACACACCAATACACACGCATACACTTATTGTCCTGCAGGTAATTAGATGCTGCAGGTCATCCAGCAAACCCACATTTTCACACTCTTGGCTCCATAAATATTGATAAAGAGTCCATCCACAAAGATTGAAGAGCAGCCACCAGAAAGCCTCCATCGAGGTGCTGTTTGCTGCTGAGTTCATACAAACACGCACAGATAGCCTTGAATCAGCATCAGCTGTTGGTGCTCTCAGGTAGTTAAAGGCCTGTATGAGGACACGTCCTCGTGTAAACACAAGGCACTACAGATGTGCCAAATGAACACACAAGTCGCCAAGTGTTAATGTTGAATTTAACTGAAATACTTGGCCAGGAATGAAGTGTGAACAGATGTCAATCTGGCCACATAACACATTATCTTTTCTTTTGTGTGTGTGTGTTTTAGATGGAGTCTGGCTGTTTGGAGCTCAGTCTGGAGTCTATCTAGGCCATCACTCACACTTTAACCTATAGGAGAGGGCGTTGGACAGGTTTTTATTAAAACTCTGTCAGGTTTTGTGTGTGTGTGTATGAGTGAGTGCATCTGCTCAGAAGAGATATCGTCTCTTTCTTTATGTTCTTTCATCTTGCCTTTTTTCCTTTTTGACAGACACCATTCTGGTTGCCAGTCTTTTTTTCAGACACAATCCATTGTATTGTCATTGTACACAGTTGTTGCCGGCGTTAGTCTGTGCAACATTGTAATCAGCTGTTAAAGTTAAAGATACTTAAATTACAGTGAACCAGGAATTTAGGGCTATCAAAAGGTTAAAACTAAAAAATGTGTCTGTAAATTAAGCTTTCAGATGATGGATGACCTATCATGTATCTATGATAATATGATCCAAAATATTCTGGTATGTATGGTAAAACATACAACATATTTTACAGGATAAAGCCTTGGATAAACATATTTGTAACTTGATTTTGTGCCATAGAAAATGTATCTAGAAAGTGATGAAAGTCAATCCACAAAGTTATAACAACACCAATAATAATAATAATAATAATAACTTTGACAGTTTGCCATGAGTGACGTGTGATCTGTACAGATTTCAGGACTAATAAATCTACCTGTCAGAGCTCAGGACATGAAAGGGCCATGGCCCTGCGGCACAGCTTTAACACAACTTGTGTTGATGAAATTCTGTAGGCTGGAGAATTATAGCTGTCTGAAAAAACACAAACATCTAACCTGAAGCCTTGGCGTTCCTTCTTTTTTTCCCCCTCCGCTCTTAACATTCACATTTTGCTCATTCACCTCCCCTCCTTCCCACCTGCTGCCTCTCCCTCCCAGACATCTCTCTTTTCCTTCCTTCTGTTCTTTCCAACTGCTCTGAAACATGGGCGGCCTTTTATGACTTGATGACCGTCATTGCATCATTTTGACACCTTGAGGACCACAAGTCACCCCCTCTTACACACACACACAGACACACACAAAAGCTGTTTTTCCACTGCAAAGAATCGTCTTTTCATAAACTTTAACCATCTTGGTTCAAGCACTACTGAAAATTCTTGTGGCACAGATTAGAAGTGACAGTGTGTTGTTATACTCCTGTCACTGCACAGACTTAAACACCCATGTTGAAAAGGTACTGTGCCTCCTTTTTTTAATGGCTTGTGACCATCACTACATCATTCTGACACTTCCACGACCCCAAGTACCCCACCCTCACCCCCTTCCCCACTCTGTGTACACTCACACACAGACAAGCTCCATCCTGGTTTATTTATTCGGTTGCTCAACAAATACTAAAAGTTTGTTCACAGACAATAAGTTGTCAGGGGTGATGGCTATGACTCGTTCACTATTCTCTCTCTTTCTCTCTCTCTGTCTCTCTCTCTTTCTCTATACCTTTCATCTGGCATTTGACCACGTGATGGAGCGTGGATGCAGCTAAATATTACATGTGGCTTTTACACCAGGTATCGGCGTCACCAGCCGGGGGATAAAAGGGTTTAGAGATGGAAATCTGACGTGATTTCACTGAGAGACATGTCTTGTTATTAATTAAATTAAATTAAATTAATTTTAATTTAATATTTTAATTTTATCTGAAATTAATGCCAAAAGGCCAATGAATCAACTAAGCCTCCACTTCCTTGTTTTGCCACCTCCTCCCACTACCACATTCTTCCAGGCTGTCCCTCTGCCCACTTCTCTCCTCTCCGTCCCCTTCACTAGATTTATTCCTGTTTATCTTTTGATCCCACAGCAATTTGCTTCCTGTGTCTTTTCAACCCCAGCTGATGTATCCTGTGGATGATAAATCATCTGCGAGTGTTTAGATACTCCTGCAGTCACTGCTGATTTTTCCTGTAAATGTTTTGAGAAGGGTGGATCATATTTGGCACCAATGGAGCAGATATGGTGGAGCTGAAATATAATCAGGCTTGAGGACAGGATAAAAATCGAACTCCAAAGTTCACAGATCTACTCATCAGTGCAAGTCATATTCCGCCCGTCATGCATGAATCATTCTGTTCCGCATCATTTCAAACAGCCGACTTGTAAATCACATCACATTTGATGACTTTGCTCTTCTTTGATCACCTGGGCTTTTTTTTCTCCATCTATCATATCACATGAAAGGGCGACAATAGAAATATCTTTGTTCATTGGCCCCATGCTGAAACAGCAGCAGTCATTTACATTACACACAGTCAGTGCAGCAGTCTGTCAGTCCCAGTGCTTGTCAATCACATTGGTTCTCAGTGGGACACTGCCTCTGACTGACAGCATGTTTTGAATCCAGAGCCACGAATCAACGTGAGACAAGCCACACCAGTTAACCAAAGGGGAAAGTGTCCTTGTCTGGCCTAAGTGGGAACCAATCAGAAGGCCAGCCAGAGGTCACTTCCCCTGGTGACTGGCTGAGATATGACCTGTTTAAACTAACAACCCTCCCTCCTTCCACTGGAGTCACCTCCCTAACCTTCTCACCTCTACTCTCCCCTCCCATGTACACCCTGACCCGTGACTGACCTGCTGGCCCTTTGCTAAGGTCAGCTTTCAACATAAAAAGGCCACCTCCCACCATTTCCCCCCTCTAGCTCTCCCACATCTGTCTGCTCAATCTTACCTCAATCCTTCACACACCTGGTTCTCATTTCTCACGTTTCACTTTCCATCAGTTGCAGCGGGAGGATGTCCGTTTCTCTCTTTGTCCGCCTGCCTGCACTGAGGTACAAACTAGAGCATCAAGTGAACATTTTGGATGGAGAACATTTACTGTGATTCACGAATGAAGATCCAAACTCCAGATAAGGTACTCTTTGACAAGAAGAGCCTGATGTACGTCTGTGAGATGTTCTAGATAAAGATTGAAATGTCAGGACTCAGATTAAACATGGTGTTCTGCCCTGCAGATTAATTTTAATTTAAAGCAAGTGTTCTAAATCAGGCAGCGTCACAGGTTCTTTGCCCACCTCAGAGTCCACTCAGGGGTGTACGTGACTTCTGTAGACGTCCTGAGGTTTGTGTGGTTGCACGCTGCTTCTAGCAACACAAAACTAAAGCAGGTCTCCTACTGGAGTAAAAGATGTTGATAGATCAGTTTATATTAATAAAGTAATGAACAGAAAAGTACAAACATTTCCTCTGAACTACTTTCAGGGCAGCTTTATCCCTTATCGTTTCACAGATGACCCTTCTATAAACAAAGCTGTGGGTGGGCACACACTTTACATGACTATACATTTAAATCTAATCTAAACTAATCTAATTTAATATTCTAAATTTTCTTTTGTTATATGTCCATCAATCATCGTCTGCTTATCCGGGGCCGGGTCGCGGGGGCAACAGTCTGAGCAGGGACACCCAGACTTCCCTATAACTTTGTTATATGTTTTATATCTAAATATTATTGTGTTTAAAGGAAGTGCAGCCTTTGTTTAATACCTTCTTTGTGACCATTCAAGCTGATAATGTTTACCAATTAGAACTGGGAATCTTTAACCCTGTAAAGCCCAAACCATTAAATAATTGACAGAAACTTCCAATTCTTTGAACTTGGACCCTTTATTGGTTCCTCTGAACAAACAAACAAAAAAATTCAAATATAATTTTCCATATATGAGTTTAAATTTGTATCATATTTGATACATCGGGCCACAATGGTCAAATATTCTTTTTTTCAGAACAAACAAAAACATAATAAAACACAAACAAATCTAACAAATTTGTAATTCCAAATATAAAAAGTGCTATCATAATACAGTAATGAGAAATCCAGTAATGGAACTGGCTGGGTGGAAGTCTGGAAAACATATTATATATCTTTATATTATATATATTATATTTACATATATAATATATATTTATAATAATGTATTAATATATAATATGATACAACAAGTTACATATCTAGTTTTTTACTCTAAATGTACCAAATTATGTAATTTATAAATAAAAAGACTATGTTGCTTGATGTTATATATAATGCATGAAATACAATAAAATGACAATTTAGAGTGATGAGTTACATGTATATTATATATATTTATGTTTATAATACATATATATTTATATTATATATATATATATATATATATTCTTCTTTCATCTTGTTCCTTTTTCAGGGGTTGCCACAGCAAATCAACGTTTTCCATCTCTCCCTGTTTTCTGCATCTTCTACGCTGACTCCAACTATCTGCATGTCCTCCCTCACTGCATCCATAAATCTCCTCCTTGGCCTTCCTCTTTTTCTCCTACCTGGTAGCTCCATCTCTAACATTCTTCTACCAATGTATCCACTGTCCCTCCTCTGCACATGTCCAAACCATCTCAATCTGGCTTTTTCTCCAAACCTTCCTGTCTGTGTTGTCCCTCTAATGACCTCATTCCTGATCCTGTCCATCCTTGTCACTCCTAAAGAGAATCTTAGCATCTTTAACTCTGCCACCTCCAGCTC
>NC_024327.1:12055623-12063502 GCF_000523025.1 Cynoglossus semilaevis | reverse complement strand
TATATATATTATATAACATATTATAATATATATACTACAATATTAATGATACAGCAAGTTACATATCTATTTTTGTAATTATGTAATTTAAAAATAAAAACAAATGTTATATATAATGCATGAATTACAATAAAATGACAACTGACTGATTTAGAGTTACATGACCTGCTGTATCAAAGTATTTTCACATTGCATCAACCCAGTAATTATTCATATTGATGTTTCAGTAAAATTGTTTTAATGTTTTCTCATCTTAACCTTTTCAAACTTGGCAAAGTTCTTGTTCAAAAACCACCTGTGTCCAAATCCTGAGTCATGGCAATCTTGTAGTGTCACTGGAAGGCCCGCTAATGAGAGAATAACTATCCCCTGTTGAATTATCTGTGCACTGCATGTATCTGATTGTATACATCTGGTTTTTCAGGGAAAAAAATATTACACAGCTCATGTGGAGGGCTGTAAAACTCGTATCAAATATGATACGTTTGGCATTATAGGGTTTAAAGAAAAAAAATCCATCTAAATTTGAGAGTCAACTGACCAGAGAGTTCAAGAGTGTGTGAAACACTAAGTGTGTGTCTCCTGATGCCCTGGATCTGACCTCCCCACTCCGAGTCCCCTCTCAATCACCCTTGTCTCGGCAGCCAACTCTCCTCCCCTTTCTTCACCTCATCCTTCTCCTCTCCTTCTGCTGCTGCTGCAAGAGAGCACACCAAGCAGGGGGCTCTCTCTGACAGAAAGCCTACAAAAAGGGACCCCCCTGCAGCTTGTTAAAGGTCCCTCACTCACACACACACACACACATTCACACACTCTCAGGGATCCCATGTCAACCTGCCTGACTCTTCACAGGATACATTAGTCATCAGGCAGATCAAAGGACAACCAGAGGAAGTGAAAGGACCCTGACAAGGGGTAGTCCATCTGGTTGGCAGGCCATCGCTCATCCTCAGCTATCAGCATGGGGGCACACTCTCCATCTGACTGTTGTTTCTGCTGTGGGCTGGTGCCTGACATTTGTCTTCCATGAAAGTAAATTCACAAACTTCCTTTAGCACCAACAGAAGCAGCAGCTTCTACAAAGTACTAACTGTATAACAGGCCGTATTTCTCACCCTTACAGTTGTGTTCAAAATTATTCAATAAAGTGTTTTAGCAAGTTTGACATTTATTTTTGTATCTATTTGTAATCAGATCAAAGAAGGACTAAGTAAACTAAAGTCCTTCTTTGACTTGTAAACTAAATGAAATTACAACAATATTTCTGGTGATATACCAACAAATGTCCTTTCTGTGTTTGCAACATTTACAAAATTATTCAACCCCTTAGTCACATCCATCCTTAGTACTTAGTACAACATCTTTGGCAGTTATAATGTGAAACATAGCATGACACAAGTTTGTTGCAGTGATCTACCGGTATCTTAGCCCATTCCTCATGGATAAAAGCCTCCAATTCATTCACATTCTTGGGCTTGTGTGCTGCAACTGCCTTTTTCAAGTTCCACCGGAGATTTTCAATTAGATGTAAGTCAGATCTGAAAGCGTAGTACCTCCATCTAATCTATCTATCTATCTATCTATCTATCTATCTATCTATCTATCTATCTATCTATCTATCTATCTATCTATCTATCTATCCATCCATCCATCTGAGTTCAGAAATGAAAAAGGAGCATTAAAGGTGCAAAAGGGGAAAATGTTCAAAAACACACAAAGATGCATAGTGAAAAACAGAGAACAAATAGGTTTTGCCTTGTGCTCATTATTAAGTGTGGTTAGAATATATATAGAATATGATATAGAACGCTGGAGAGTTGATGTTATCACTTTGTTGTTTTTATTTTTCTTCATAGTAGAAAAATAAATCTTTTATTGGCTGCTGATGATACTGAAGGTGAGAAATGCATCACAAGTGACAACCTGCGTGTTTCTGACTGTTCAGCTGTAAAGTGAGAACAGTGGTTTTGAACACTAAATGTCTGAGGGGGGAAAACTGAACCCGTCGTTTACTGTTACCTGTGGCGCACATGGCACATGATTGATGCCCAAAAACTGCCACTAGTTGCTGTGATACACACAAAGCTCTTTTGAAATTTCTTCAGCTCAACCAGGCACAACATCTCTGCTCTGTGTGTTTCCTGAAACCCCAAAATGTGGGGTCATTTTAATCAATCAACTGGTCCAAAATAAAAGCCAACAGTCAATGTGTAGAAGTTATTTTATTTTATATATATTTAAGTCCACATCAAATATTCAGAAAATAAAACTGTTAACACCCTCAGGTTATTTTGTACACAGCTAAGATCAGCTAGCCTTTGATCCGATGCAACACTTTGCACATGAGCCATTTTCAAGGACTCAAGGTTCTTTATTGTCATTATAACACGTTAGACATGGGATGAACAAAATTAGTTTCCCTGGTCCCGGATCAAGTAGAGGTGACAGAGGGGAAAGCGTTCAATNNNAGTGTAGGGTTGAAGAAAAAGGAAAGTGTCGAATGTGCATTGAATGAAAGACAAGAACAACAACATTGTGCAAAGGCAACAAGAGCAACATATGTGGGGAAGTTTGAAAGTTCTGTTAGGCAACTGGACGATAATTTTCTGCGTGTTTCTGAACAGTCAGAACCGGCATTCAACTTTCTCCTCACCGCTCCGAGTGTGACTCTATCGCCGGACCTGAAAGCAGCATCCCTGGCTTGCAGCAGAGACCTGACCTCTGCATTCAGCCAGGGTTTTTGGTTAGGATAATCGGTTTCAGTTTTTATATATATATACAGCGGGTACGGAAAGTATTCAGACCCCTTTAAATTTGTCACTTTGTTTCATTGCAGCCATTTGCTAAAATCAAAAAAGTTAATTTTATTTCTCATTAATGTACACTCAGCACCCCATCTTGACAGAAAAAACAGAAATGTAGAAATGTTTCAAATTTATTAAAAAAGAAAAACTGAAATATCACATGGTCATAAGTATTCAGACCCTTTGCTGTGACACTCATATTTAACTCAGATGCTGTCCTTTCTTATTTCAGTTTTTCTTTTTTAATGCAATGAAACAAAGTGACAAATTTAAAGGGGTCTGAATACTTTCCGTACCCACTGTATATATATATATATACATATATATAAATAAGATTTTGCATGGGATTAAATATAAACCACAACTAACAGTTAAAAGGAGGAGTCGCAACATGGCGTGTAAGCCAGGGGTCACCAACTATTTTTGTTGAAGGGCCAGGATTTTTCTGCACAGACACACAGGGGGCCAGGCACTCAAATACAATTAAATAAAAATCACATTTTTGTTGAACATTTTTATTTAATCTTTTGATTTTGAAATCCAGTTGTGGGTCGAGATAAAATTGGCAAAATATCCAAATAGAAACATCAAAGCTATCGAATGTGAGTCTCAAATTTTAGAAGTGCCATACTTGGGCCTCAGGTTGACTTTTATCTTTGTCTGATTTGGTGTTTCTTTGACCTTAGTATTAATAAATGAATAAATTTCTGCAGCTTCACAAACCTTTAAACATCATCTAGGTCCAGTCTGGGAGCTGATCCCTACATTACCTTTACACTCACCTCTTCACACCCACTCAGGCCTGTCTGCAGGATGACCCTTCCCTTTGGCATGACTGAGCGCCTCTCCTGCTGCACAGGAGGCATCAATTACAGGCCCTGGCCGTCGCGGTGTCATTGCTCTGTAATTAATGGGCTCTCCCCTGCGCTGCGCCATGGGGCCTGGCCATACCATGAACTCTAGAGGAATTCAAAGACAAGCACACACACACACACACATGCATGAATGCAGGCACAGTTGTACACAGCTTCACACACAGACACGTGTATGAAATTACCTTGTACTAGTTTTTAGTGAATTTTGAAAGTTGTAAAGTAGTGAAAGTTGAAACACATTTGAGTGTTAAACATAACAAACACACAACAATATATGATTTTAGAATTTAATTTGAAATGAGCCAAAATGTGTAACAAGCAGAATAATAAGATACTAAATTAAAATATAGGACATTTAACTAAACATTTAAAGTTTTTTGTGAGTTAAGACACACTGATTGTGACTGATCATGTGAAAAATAATGATTTTTTGCTTTCTAATTTAGAAAGTTATTTATGTTAATATTAGTTTAGAATCAAACTCACCAAAGGTGTTTTTTGCTTTCTAATTTAGAAAGTTATTTATGTTAATATTAGTTTAGAATCAAACTCACCAAAGGTGTTTTTTGCTTTCTAATTTAGAAAGTTATTTATGTTAAATATTAGTTTAGAATCAAACTCACCAAAAGTTTGTTGTTTGGTGATCTCACAGTACAAGTAAAGGGCTGTATTTTTGTTTTGTTTTTTATATGTTAGTAGAGCTGCCAAGTTATTAAACATTTTTTGCCTTTGACCGTTACTGACTAAAAGCTTGATTGTGACTGATCATGTGAAAAATAATGATAGTAGAAAACTGCAACCAATTAAAGTAAAACAATTCCTGATTTTATAGCCATTTACTAAACTGCAATTGTTTTGGACATAATTTAGGATATAATTTTCTAAGTATTCTCCACAACCTGAATAAAACCTACATTGTCTATAATCAGTCCGCGGTGAAATTGGTGCCAAGGTAAAGATAAAGAGAGTTTCACATTTAAGAATCTCGTCAAAACAAAGCCTATTATATGAACAACCTAAAATATTTTAAAGAAGATGTTAAGAACCAAGAACTGGTTGTAAGTCTGACCTGGACCATAGGACTGATTATTTTGATTTTGTGAGTAACACTGAATGAAATTGCCAAGTGAAGATGGTTGACAGACTGAATAACCTGAGCTTGTCACTGAAAACATCCTGACCATGGAGAAAAGCAATTGAGAACGGTCTCACTCTCTCTCTCTCACACACACACACACACACACAGGCCTAGGCCCCTGCTGTCTGCCCCTTCATTTGTCAATCAGCCAGACAAACAGAAACAGAAGGTCCTTGAGTTCACGGGGTCATGGGATCCTGTAAGTCCTCTGCTGGCTTCAGTCTCATCAAACGTCCTGGTCAGGTGAGGTGACTCTCCTTAGTCTGATGGAGAATTTGAAGTGACATCTGTGTTTATGGTAACACACACACACACACACACATACACACTTACTTAACTTTGTTTGACTGGCTCAAAGAAACTGGCAGAATTATGTCAACCACTTTTGAACAGCTTACTTTAAACCAGCATCTCTAATTTCTTCAAGAATAAAATTCTAACATCTTGACATCCATTCTTTTTTTAATCTTTTTTTTCTTTATTTCTTTTTTCCATCCTTTCTTATTTCTGTCTCTCTTTCCTTTTCCTTCTCCCTTTATTACAGAGCTCCTCTGTCCCAGCTCTCCCTCCTTCGTTTAAACATCACACCTGGAGCTGACACTGAGCGTGATCCTGCTTTTATTGTTGCAGCAGGGCCGAGGTGCAAACACAGGGCAAGGACTGTCACCCCAGTGATTAAAGAGCGCAAAGATTTCAGTCAAACGTGGAAGGTTGGGCTGGTGGAGAACTTTCAATGTTGTTATTTAGGAATAAAAAAGGCATTTATTGTCGCGTGTGGGCAACGACATGGCAGGAAGCAGGCAGGACCCAAATGCAGTACTGGTGCAGGTAGTTTATTTGAAGGTTCTAAATTCCAAACACCAGGACTGAAGTGTACACAAAGTCGAGCAGAGCTGAGAACACGAAGAGAGTTGAGCACAGCAACAGACTTGCTCAGGAACAAACTAGAAACAGCTACAACAAAAAACTCGACACAACGCTGGCACGAAGGATACAGCGCTCACAAAGACAGTCACTAACTTACACACTGATCCAACTACAATCACACTGATCCAACTACAATGACAATGATCCAACTACAATGATCCAACAAGGGCAGAGTGAGGGAGAGAGGTATATATACACAGGGAGCACCAGGTGACACAAGTGAGGCTAATTACAAACAGCAAGTGAGTGTGATCACACAGATTACCCCACAAAGCAGGAAAAGGAAACAGACAGACATGACATTTATACCATTTTTCACACTCATTCCCGAATCAACCCCCGTATTAGTTATTATTGCATGTACTAGTACAATCCTGTACTAATAAGAGCCGCTGCGGACTCAATTCCTGTTTTGTTCAATAATAATTTAACTCATTGTTCGTCCCACATTGCGGAAATTTACAATGCGAGTCTTTGCAACCAAAAACTCTTCTGCTCCTCTCGTGAGTTCTTTCAAGTCCACAATCCTCCTTTCCTGGGGCATGACAGGGTACCTGTCCCTAACTTTCCAACAGTTCACACACTTCTCCTTTTTATTCTTAAGATTGACAGTGTACCACAGCACTTCTTTTCATTTATTACACACTTCTTAAGATCATAATGTTAATCACAACATTTCTAAACTCATTGATTTCAGCATTAAGCACTTCTTCTGACTCTTTCTTATATCAATCACTTCTAGTCAGAGGATCATTCTTTTAGTCTTATTCAGACATTCCCTATCTTGCGTTACCTGCAGATATATTCAAAAATATATTCAAAAAAGTATAAATGATTTTATTTCAAGAAATCACACATTCTTTCTATGCTTCATTATATAAATCACTGTATTCTTTCTCTTAATCTTATGTTTGGTAAAACACTTTTTGACCTTTTGAACTTCCCTGGATCAGAGACATGTCTCAACATGTTTTTGTAACACATTTCGACACATGTTCCCCTTTCTTTTAGCCAAAATGCGGAACTATATTTTTATAGCCTGCTATGATACACTCGGTTTATGACCTTTGGATTATGACCTTTGGATACTGAGCTCAACCTTTCTTGACAAGATGCACCCTCACAATTTAGCAGGATTGCTACAGAGTGGACATTCTCATTGACTGAGAGTTAACACTCCAGTTCATGGAGGACATATGGACATAGTGTCCATGCTTTACACAGAAATGATAATAACAATAACCTTTATCGTTGAATGTCTGCACCGGACCGGTTAAAAAGTTTGGTTTTGTTTAGACATAAACAGTAATTCTTGTAATGTCATGTAAAACACACACTGTCTGTTGACTGTTGAACTTGTAGGCGGGACAGCATGACACATTACTCGTTACTGTCACGATGACAGTCGTGACAGTAACGAGTAATGTGAATCCCTAGTGGATTCTGGAGCAGATGAGAATTTAATTGATTCTAATTTGGTAGCACAAGCTGACATTCCTGTTGAACCACTCTCCACACCTGTGGAGGCTAATGCTCTTAATGGAGAATTTCTCGCTCAGGTCACCCATTGCACAGAGTCCCTTCATCTCTTGCTCTCTGGTAACCATCGTGAAACCATTCAGTTCCATGTGATGCCTTCCCAGACGCGGTGCGATCCCAAGTTCTCCAGTGGGCACACAAGTCTCGATTTGCCTGTCATCCTGGAATCAGCCGCACCCTGTCACTCCTGCAACAGCATTTTTGGTGGCCCACCGTGGTCACAGACACTCGAGCATTTGTTTCTGCTTGTTCTGTGTGTGCTGGGGGAAGGCATCGCATAAATCACCTGCTGGCCTGCTGCGTCCCTTACCTGTTCCAGGTCGTCCTTGGTCCTACATTGCAATCGATTTTGTTACTGGACTACCTTCTTCACAAGGTAAGACGGTCATTCTGACCATTGTGGACAGGTTTTCTAAAGCTGTGCATTTTGTGGCTCTTCCTAAACTCCCCTCTGCTCTTGAGACCGCTGAACTCCTGGTGCTTCATGTCTTTCGTCTTCACGGTATTCCTCTGGACATTGTCTCTGATCGGGGTCCTCAGTTCACCTCCCAGGTTTGGAAGGCATTCTGTCAGGCCCTTGGAGCTTCTGTGAGTTT
>NC_024327.1:12046855-12054550 GCF_000523025.1 Cynoglossus semilaevis | reverse complement strand
ATCTTTAATGACCAATCTTCTTGTGCTCAGGTCCACCTCCTGCTACCTGCTTGCCTGCTCTCCACCAGCCAGATCCGGACAGCCTACACTCTGTACCTCCTCCATCTCATTATCGGACCCTCTCCCTCCCCTTTGTCTCCCACAGCAAAATAAATCCTTGTTTCTCACTTAACGTTGTCTGAGCCTGCATTTGGGTCATTACCGGTTTAAATCATGACAGTTACACGTTACTCCACTATAAAAGTAACTAGTTACCAGGGAAAGTATACTATTTTTTAAGTTTCACAAAACTTAAGACAACTGGTGGACATACAGTACTCCATGTATGTTCTTAAAAAGAAAAGTAAACAGTTTAACAGAAGTGCTTTTGCAGCAAATTGTACTGAAAATGTATGATTTTGTTGAACAAAATCCAACTTTAATTCCTAAACATTCATTCATCTATCCATCCATACATTCCTTCCTAACACTCATCCATCCATGCATACAATCATTCATCCACCCAGCCAACCCAGTCATCTCACCATCTTAGCCGTTTAACCAGTGATTGTATTTAGAAAATGTCTTTCTACACGGCGGACCGGCTCCCCCTCTCTTAGGTATTTTGCCTATGACGGCTCTGAAGGAGTCTGAATCAACTGTTGACATCAGTGACGTGCGGTGAAGTTCATGGCTGGTGAGGCACTGACTCCTCTGAGTCAGATTTACAATTGTAAGAACTAAAAAGAGCATCTTATTCCACTATTCCTCCAACAGCATGCACCTGGTAATGCTTCATATCCATCAGCATTCCTCTTTCAATTACACTTACACCAACACAAACATATACACAGGAACATATTTGTCCTACAAAGAACGTTTATTTTATACAAATGGATAGAGCACCCTTCTTGTGTCTATTCATATTTACTGTAAACAAATTAAAGTGTAGAGATAAGTGCAGCACAAATTTAATTTTGACCTTCAATAAAAATTTCAGTTATTTTTCAAACTTTAAATTCTGGTGCTTTAATCAAAGGTTGTCTATCAAAATGATAAGAAAAAAATATTTTAGGCCAAAACTTTAGTTATATATTATATATATAATATATATTATATTATATATATAATTTAATTTTTTTCTACTTACTCCCATCTTATTTTTTAAACAAAAAAAAACTTAAAAACATTTTTAGCCTTACCTTTACTTATAGATGTCCAAGTCCATGGTTGTATCTCTCGGTTTTCCCTCACCTTAGCATTGTGGACGCTAATGTTTAGTCTCCGTTGCTCATCCGATGCGAAATCGATCCTTGAATTTCCAAACGTTTTTAAGAAATCTGGCTTTGAATGTGCGTGGCTGATCTTTCATGTCTGCTGAGGCTTCTTTGCAAATGTTTCCAGTATCCCAAGTTAGTCCAGACGTAATCACATAAAAGGTGAGAATAAAAGGTGAGGAAAGCAGTAAAGGTGATTTCTTGCAGGACAGCCACACAGCCAGTCTTTTCGTTTGTACCACTAATTTGAAGCAAACCTTTTAGCTCCGGCGTTGGTCTTCCATCATTTATCACCTTCTGTTTGGACCGGAAGTCCAGTTTTGAGAAATGTTTTCGTCTTGAAATACAATCAATAGGCAGAGCATAGAAAATGCTGTTCTTGACCTACTACTGGCTCTAGCTTGGCACTGACTTTCAATTGCCTGTTGACGCCAGCTGGAGAGCACCTGTCAGTTCACGTACGACCCCTTGAGGTGAGGCAGAGTACTGCCTGCCTCCCCTGCTGACTTTTCTCTGCACTTTCTTGTACAATCAGCAGAAACAATTCTCTCGCACATACATTAAAGACATTACACAGGCTGTAGAGAGTCATGCTGTATAACAAATATTTCTGTAAAGGTCATATTGGCGATATGCTGAAGAACAGAAATGGGCACGCGTCATGCGACCCAGTTTGCATTGAATCGTGCAGTCAGATATGAGGCACAGCTCTCCACTGTCTCACCCGGGATTTCTATGCTGTATTTGATCGTGAAATACTCAAATTCGGTGATTTTTACTTAATCAAATGTCAAAAATGTGTGGAGTCATACTGAAAATGTATCTTTAACACAGATCAGTGAAAATTTTAATATTTATTTTATGTACTTTTTTTTATTTTTGACTCTTGAACAGTAAAGTAAACGAGTTGTGAACGAATCTTGAACAAATCGTTTTACAACCGTTTTACAACAGGTTGCGCTTTAGCCTTATTGTGGGCGTTGTAAAGAGGGCAGCGGTTCTCCGACACTAAATACTGAGGGCAACATGGTTTGCTTCCGCTGATAAAGTCTACAAAGTACACAAAATGCCATAAGCAATTCAAACCATGTGAAAACCTAAAAAAGAAAAACACACCACAATGACTTGTGGCCGTCATCCTCCCTGTCATTGTTGTTTAACCACGTAACAGTGACTAAGATGAATGAGAGCAAAAGAGACCCGAGCTGTCTGTCATGTGACAAATGTAACGAATCTGCGAGAACGAAGCTTTGAACAAATCTATGAGAACGACTCTGCGAAAAAAAATCTGTGATAACGAATCTTTTAACGACTCTGTGAGAACGAATCTTTGAACAAATCTGTGCGAGCGAATCTATGAACAAATCTGAGAGAACGAATCTGTACAGCCCAAGCAGTCTATCACAAATGAAAAATCCTGGTAGAGGACAAGTGAATGTAAAACTCATTTTGACAATTAGTGATTAATAGTGAGACAATTTGCAGTGAGACAATTAGTGATTAATTTGCAGAGAATGATTCACTCGCAGTGAGTGATTAGTTCGCAGTGAGTGATTAGTTCGCAGTGGTTGATTAGTTGGCAGTGAGTGATTAGTTTGCATAGAGTGATTCACTCGCAGTTAGTGATTAGTTTGCAGAGTGATTAGTTTGCAGTGAGTGATTAGTTCACAGAAAGTGATTAGTTTGCAGTGAGTGATTCGTTCGTTGTGGATGATTAGTTCGCAGTTAGTGATTAGTTTGCAGAGAGTGATTCGTTCGCAGAGAGAGATTCACTCGCAGTGAGTGATTAGTTCGCAGAGTGATTCATTCGCAGTGAGAGATTCATTCCCAGAGAGTGATTTGTGAGTTCAATATGAACGAATCTTTCATATAACTCGGGAGTCACGAGTCATATGATTCGTTGATATTGAACGAATCACTCCCGAACGACACATCACTACTGCACCGTATGAAACTGTGTCTGCAGTTGATTCCATTTGACAACACTCACAGTGGAACCAACTCCCTTTCTTTCCCTTACGTCGGCTCATAATTATCATAAGGCATTTATATCCTGGTCCATCTGGTACATTCATAATCCAGATGATAGAACTGAAAAAGCCTGGATAAGAGGTGAAACCTGAGCACGCCTACTTCTAATCTGGCTGGGATGACTGATGATAAATATATTAATAAAAGGTACAAAATCTAGGTATAAAATGAATACAATATATGTGTATATATATATATATATATATATATACAGTATATATACAGTATATGTATGTACAGAATTGATCGACAAAATTGTTGGTACCCTTCTGTTAAAGAAAGAAAAACCCACAATAGTCACTGAAATAACTTGAAACTGACATAAGTAGTGATAAAAATCTTCTGAAAATTATCTAATGAAAATCAGACATTGCCTTTGAATTGTGGTTCAACAGAATCATTTTAAAAGACAAATCATTGTGGAGGAAATCACTGCAATCAGGTGATTTCTGTGACTCTCAGTGAGACTTCTGCACCTGTCGACAGGTATTTTGGCTCAGATTTGAAGGGTGTGTTCTTCAGCTCCTTTCATAAATGTTCAACAGGTTTAGATCAGGGCTCAAAGAAGGCCACTTCAGAATAGTCTAATGTTTTGTTCTTAGCCATTCTTGGGTGTTTTTAGCTGTGTGTTTTGGGTCATTATCCTGTTGGAGGACCCATGACCTGCGACTGAGACCAAGCTTTCTGACACTGGGTAGCACATTTCGCTCCAGAATGCCCTGATAGTCTTGAGATTTCATTGTACCCTGCACAGATTCATGACACCCTGTGCAAGATGCAGCAAAGCAGCCTAGAACATAACTGAGTCTCCTCCATGTTTCACAGTAGGCACAGTGTTTCTTTGTATGCTTAATTTTTGCGTCCGTGAACATAGAGCTGATGTAACTTGCCAAAAAGCTCCAGTTTTGTCTCATCTGTCTAAAGGACATTCTCCCAGAAGCTTTGTGGCTTGTCATTATGCATTTTGGCAAATTCCATCCATCCATAATCATCCGTTTATCAGGGGCCGGGTCGCGGGGGCATCAGTCTCAGCAGGGACACCCAGACTTCCCTCTCCCCAGACACTTCCTTTTTGCAAGTGACTAAACCGACTGGCTACAACTGTGTCAGTCCTACTTCTAAAGTAGTAATCTAGTACTTTACTAATTAAAACCAATTTAAATACAACCTATCAATTTCTATACTGTACACTAAAGAAGATGGATAGATAGATAAATAGATAGATAGACAGACAGACAGACAGAAAGAAAGAAAGAAAGAAAGAAGTTTGGGAGTTCCCTTTGGGAAATTAAGGATCGTTCCGATTAGCACACCCAGCGAAGCACAAGAGCTTGTAGGCCCTTGTTAGCATACTAAAATAATAAACTCTGATATCAGTTTACTTTAGATAACAATAAATTGAGTCATGATTCAGAAAACATACTGTGTGTCTGACATTTGGGAAATTAAACAAAACATCAGAATAAAAGTTGGCAAAATTCTGGTACATCAACGCGCCTTCAATATGTTAGCTGTTGGTTGACTGTGTCCTGGGCTTGTTGTTACATTATTGCCAGTGTTCTGAAGATTTTTCCTACCTATAGTTTTTTTCCTACCCGACTTAACTGCGCATGTGTATATCGGCCAATTTGCCGCTGCAGATAAGCCATAGTTTTCTGCTACCCTACCGTTAAACAAGGTTAGTTTCTTGTATTTTTAATACTTTATATGACCAGTATGCAATGCATCGGCTTGACAGTCAAATTATTTCAACTTGCCACGTGCATGAGATTGTGTCTGAATGCATTTCGAATAGCTAATACTGCGAATATCGTCATTTTCATGTAGTCATAAAACTTGCTTATGTAGCCTCCGAATTTTCCAGCTGTTTTAAAACAGTACCTTACTAAATTAGCGTAATTTTCATAGTCATAAAACTTGCTCATGTAGCCTGCAAACTTATGTGTATGAAATTTGAATGTCTAATAGCGCTGTGATCTTCCCACAGTACCTTACTAAATTAGCGCAGGGTTTGCAGTATTGCATAAGCTCGTTAACAAGTCTCTGATATTGGCCTACAGACTTGGATGGAAGTGTATGGGCCCCTGACATTTTCCCATGAAAATAAGCATGTTTTTGTAGGTATATATTCAGTTTATTTCCTTTGTGTGCACTGGAACTACACAAAAAAAGAGAAAAAGGCAAATTTGACAATTTCCTAAGCATTTTATGAATTTTGTGTGAAATTACATCAGATTTGCCTTTTTCTCTGAGAGAAATACTTAATTTAATAGAAAAAAGTCAGGTGATCACTTCAGGTTGATCTTTCATTCTAAAATCTCTTACATTGGATGAATTAAGGCTGATAGTTATATAGCAATGCACATAAAAAATTTAAACTTCTGTCTATGAAGATTCTCAGTCATCCAGGTCATGGTCAAGGTTGAAGAGTTCTGTTAGGCAACACAGGAGGGCCAACTCCTCAGGACAGGACTCAGCTGTTCACATACACCTCAAGGACAAAACACACTCCTTCGAGGATAACAACCTTTGTCAACCTGGAAAAAACACCACTCAACAGAGGAGGTGGGCTGAGACACACCCTATCACCCACAAGGTATGTGTTACTTTTGAATGGAAGTTACTTAACATGGTCTATGGATGTACTGTACTTTTGCACTAACAAATATATTGATCATTTTATCAGGAAGCCATATTTTATCTCAATGCCGTTGTGGCAAGCTCCCTCTTCGTTAATGGGCAGTTTAAAAGTCTCCATAAGGTAATGTAACTATTAAGAAAGTGTAAATAGAATTTATAGTTAGTTATCAAAGTGTGTTAAACCAAAGTGTGTTGAACCATAAACTGTTATCTAAGTGTGTTAAATAATGGTCTGCTTGACAGGAGTAGGTTTTTTACAATGTAGGTCCAACTGCCCAGTACTTGTGAAACTTTCTCAATAAAAGGAGCTGCAGTCCTCATACACTTTGGGACTTAGGTGAGCCAGCTCTGCGAAGCTGTTGGTCTCTCTGCTCCCCCTCGCAGCGAGTAAAAAGTACAACGTTGTCAGGTGTAGTTCTTTTCAGGTCATCCTATCTGCGGCAGTTAGATGACAATAGTGGTGACTGAATAATGTAATTTTCGGCACCAACAGAAAGTAAGTAATTTCTTTTGATGTAGGGTCCTAACTCATCTTTATTACATATTTCTATATTATCTGTTACAGATGAAGCTCCCGGCAGAGAGTGTTTGGCTGTGTCCTGTGAATGTTACTGCACATCGGATTCTTGTGGTCTGTTTCCAAAATATTAGTTTTTTGATGACTCAGTACTTTGACAGATTTAAAAATGAAGTCTCAGCTGGAACAAATTAAGCATGATGTGCAAGACTCTGTAGAGTAACTGTCAGGTTCAAACAACCTAAAGACACAATAAATGAGAGAAGACGTTGGTAAATAAGTTAGATACTCGCGAGGAGAACGGTCAGAGATGTACTCAGTTACAATCTCCAACTCGCTCTGAGCACATTCTGCCGAGCCCTCTTTTTATTTACTTCAAAGCACAGTCATTTACACACTTCCCTATTCTTTAAAGTCGAATCATCATTCTAAGAAGTCAGTTTGTGCAAAGGTGTAAAAAACAGGAAGTTGTCTGGTATCGCAAAGAAAAACAGGAAACTTATGACCTATAGTTCTGCTAAGCAGAACTAAGTTCAAAACAAGTTCAAACAAACAACAAACCATAAGGCATTTTTCTTAGGTGCAGCTTTGTAAGAAATACAGAAGTTGAGCTGTAGAGGATTACAGAGTCTTTGAATACAGCAAATGTAAATGATAATAATATATACACAATTACAACAGTAACCATTAAGCACAGTAAAGAAAGTCCTTATACAGCCTGTTTATTGATATCTTCTTCTTTTTCTTTCGGCTTTGTCCCTTTTTTTTTCAGGGGTTGCCACAGTAAATCATTGATTTCCATCTCTCCCTGTTCTCTGTATCTTCTACTCTGACTCCAACTATCTGCATGTCCTCCCTCACTGCATCCATATATCTCCTCTTTGGCCTTCCTCTCTTTCTCCTACCTGGTAGCTCCATCTCTAACATTCTTCTACCAATGTATCCACTGTCCCTCCTCTGCACATGTCCAAACCATCTCAATCTGGCTTCTCTAGCTTTTTCTCCAAACCTTCCTGTCTGTGTTGTCCCTCTAATGACCTCATTCCTGACCCTGTCCATTCTTGTCACTCCTAAAGAGAATCTTAGCATCTTTAACTCTGCCACCTCCAGCTCCTCCTCCTGTCTTCTGCCTATTGCTACTGTCTCTAAACCATACATCATGGCTGGTCTCACCACTGTCCTGTAAACCTTTCCCTTCACCTTAGCTGACACTCTTCTGTCACAGATCACTCCTGACACTTTTCTCCAGCT
>NC_024327.1:12043317-12044377 GCF_000523025.1 Cynoglossus semilaevis | reverse complement strand
GGGCCCCACCAATATAAATCCGCCTGCGTGTCCCCTAGTGGCGGGCTAGCCACAGCCTGTTTATTGATATGAAATATGAAATTACTTAAAGTTGTGAACATGGCAGAAGTCGTCACTGTAATTGACCCAATGGGAAATGAGGATGCATACAACAGGAAGATTCTGAGGAACTGACGGTAATATATAGAATAATTGGCACAGATATATCTTTTCAGAGGAAAAAAAAGTTTTAAAACAATAATTTTAATGCTGTAATAGAAACTTCCTGAGGAACAGGTCAAGGGAGGAATCCAAATATGTGTGCAAACCATAGACCACAACACACAGATGGATTTCAGCAGGTGCCGGGTTCTCGTGTTGAAGGTACTATTTCGCTACAAGTTTATGTTTATGTACTTTGAAGATTAAGCTAATAATATTTAATTGTAAAGATTATTTATCTAGAAGAACGTGTTATTATGTAGATAATGTACCAAATCAAGCACGTAATTACATGCACATTTCATTTACAGTATGCCAAAGAATTCCTGTGGAAACTTCTGTCAGTGAATGGATGGACATAGCTATTTTCCAGTAAGATACAGGCTATGTAAAATAAACCCAAACATTCTGTACTATATATTATGATCCTTTCTGTTACTATTTGTTAAAATAAAAAACAGTTTGCTAAAAAAATCCTAGATTGAGCGTGATTATTTTCTCTTTTACATTATGTGCTGCATTGGGTAACATTTTTACATTCCCTCTGGTTTCAGATGTAAATGTAAAGAACATAAATAAAGTGCTACCCTAAAGCCTGAGAGAACAGATACAGTGGTATGAAAAAGTTTGGGCACCCCTGATCATTTTCAAGATTTTCCTTTATGGATCATTGGTTGTTCGGAACAGCAATTTCAATTAAATATATCATATAGCAAACAAACACAGTGATATTTAAGAAGTGAAATGAAGTTTATAGGATTTACAGAAAGTGTGCAATAATTACTTAAACAAAAGTAGGCAGGTGCATAAATTTGGGCACCCCAACAGAAAAATTACATCAATATTTAGTAGATCCTCC
>NC_024327.1:12038452-12042330 GCF_000523025.1 Cynoglossus semilaevis | reverse complement strand
TCTCATGATTGGCTTCACCTGTGTATGTAGGTCAAGGGTCAATGAGCTTACCAAACAAATTTTGTGTTCCAATAATTAGTGCTAAAGGTATTCAAATCAATAAAACAACAAGGGTGCCCAAATTTATGCACCTGCCTACTTTTGTTTAAGTAATTTGTGCACACTTTCTGTAAATCCTATGAACTTATTTTCAATTCTTAAATATCACTGTTTGTTTGCTATATGATATATTTAATTGAAATTGCTGTTCCGAACAACCAATGATCCATAAAGGAAAATCTTGAAAATGATCAGGGGTGCCCAAACTTTTTCATACCACTGTATATTAACAGGGATTTTCTGTGTAGCCTCAAATAACGTGCTACCACTCTGAATAGAGTCAGAAGCACGTATTTATTGCAATTTCATGTCTATAGTAATGTGCTACCACTCTGAATACAGTGAGAAGCATGTATTTATAGCGATTCCATGTATATAATAATGTGCTACCACTCTAAATAGAGTCAGAAGCATGGATTTATTGAGATTTGATGTGTATAATAATGTGCTACCACCCTGTCAGATATGGCTATAAATTTCCGCTACGGGTAGGAAAAACCTTCAGGTAGGAAAAAACTTCAGACTACGCTATACATTTCTGCTATCGGCCGATGTACGCATGCGTAGTTAATTCGGGTAGGTAAAAACTATAGGTAGGAAAAAAAACTCCAGAACGGCAACCCAGCACCTGGAAGGATATCTATTGCGCAATCGTATGGATGGTGAGGAAGTAACGAGGAGGCGCTCTCCTTACAAAAAAAAAAGGTTGCAAGTCATAATAGCATGACGGGACCTTGGACAAATCAGGAATTACTGGAGGGGAGGAAGAGACAGATGAAGACGAATGTGATATGGCGGATTGCAGGCAGAGAGAATGACAGCGAGCACCACACCATTAGTCCAATCAATATGCGGATTGTGCATAACGAGCCATGGCCTTCCCAATACCACAGGGGGATGAGAAGATGACAAAATCAAAAATTGGATCTGTTCTCAATGGTTACCTGATAACTGTAGACCTATTGACACCGTACGGTGGGTAATCGCTGTTAACTTTCTCCCATCCAGCGCATAAACATTCTGTGGCGAGGCTAACGTCTCGGTCGGCAACCCAACCTGTTGGAGAAAAGCAGAATCTAGAAAATTACCATCTGCCCCCGAGACCACAGACCATCAAACATCGTACAGCCCGTTTTACTGGTGAGCCCGATCTTTTGGCTGCTGCGGACAGCCCACGATAAAATGACCCCTCTGTCCACAGTAAAAACAAACCCCCAACCCCGCTCTGGAACGACGCCTCGAAGCAGAGAATCTAACCACCTGCATCAGTTCGAATGGGGGGCACCGGGAGGAACGAGTCAAGAGGACTGCGGGGATCTTTTCTCCTCTCACAACGGCGCTCCCTGACCCGATTATCAAACCGGATCGCAAGAGAGATTATTATTAATTAGAGAGGAGGTCTCATCTCGGACCGCCAACTCGTCCTTCATCTCCTCGCTCAGCCCCTGCACGAATACGCCCTAGAGCGCCAACTCGTTCCACCCACTCTATGCCGCTAGAATTCTAAAGTTCACAGTAGTGACGGGAAGACCGACTCTTTTTACTGATTCGGATCTTCTACTCTCGAACAGTAAAATGAACGGGTTGTGAACGAATCTTGATCAAATCGTATCATTCGTTTTACAGCAGGTGGCGCTTTAGCCCTATTGTGGGCGTTGTAAAGAAGGCTGCGGTTCTCCGACACTAAATACTTAAGTCAACATGGTTTGCTTCCGCTGACAAAGTCTACAAAATACACAAAATACCATAAGAAATTAAACCATGTGAAATCATAAGAAAGAAAAACACACCATAATGTTAAGATGAATGAGAGCAAAAGAGACCCGAGCTCTCTGTCACGTGACAAATTAAACGAAATGAAGCGAAAGATTAGTTCAGTGATTCGTTCGTAGTGATTAGTTCACAGCAAAAGATTAGTTCACAGCGAAAGATTAGTTTGCAGAGTAATTCGTTCGTAGTGAAAGATTAGTCTGCAGTGAGTGATTCGTGAGTTCAATATGAACAAATCTTTTATATGACTCGGGAGTCACGAGTCATATGAAAGATTCGTTCATTTTGAACGAATCACTCGCGAACGACACATCACTAGTTCACAGCGTAATCAGCCACCGAACTACTCCCCTTGCCGTAAAGCCAATAATACCCTGGCCGCATCTTTTCCTTTGACAGGATGATCGAAAACTCTCCTCAACTCGGCGGAGAATAAGGCGAACGACTTACAAACTGGAGAGCCCCTCTCCCACAACGCAGCCCACTGCGCGGCTCTCCGTGTTAAGAGGCTGGTTAAAAACGCTACCTTGGAGCGGTCAGATGACTATGTGAAAGGTTGTTGTTCAAAGAATAACTAACATTGTAAAATAAAACGCCCACAACTCCCCAAAGTGGTGAGTCCACTGGAAGGTATTAACCGGCCTAACCGGGATTCGAACTTGCCCAGGAGGTGAACCGTGGGGTTCCACACCAATGACAGAGACATTGCCTCTGGGCCAAAGCGCCACCACAGACAAAAAAATAATCAAATTTATTTATACAACACTGTCAAGTTAATGACGGTGATTGAACTCATAAACAATGATCATCATAACAAAACAAGGCGTGTGTAAATTATCTGTCAAGAAAGTAAAATCATATAGAGGAAAAAGAAGAGGTAATTATATATATATAATATAAAACAACAAAAACAAGCCTTAACATATAACAGTAATGTTAAAGTTCACTTTGAAGATTTCTAAAAGGTATGAGACAAATAAAATCCCTTTAAAATCCCTGGATAAAAATAATAAATCTAAATCTAGTTCATTTAATGAAAAATAAAAACAGTTCAGCCTGGCCCATCCTCACTAAAGGCAAGTGTTTGGGAGCATTTTGGATTTTATTGCCTGGATGGAAAGCCAGACCTCTATGCAGGATTTGCCAAACAAAGGTGAAGTATTTCGGAAATACAACAAATGTGAGCGCTCATATGTCACGCCATCATCCAGAGATTAAGATTAAAGACGACGACAAACTAAAAACTAGTAAACCTTCCAGCGAACCAACGAACTTTGTTTCAATGCACTAAACTCCCACTGAACTCTGAGTGGGCAAAGAAAATCACTCCATCACTCCATCACTCCATCCAGTCCATAGCGTATTTTATTTGCTTTGAACATATCCTGCACACAATCGAGCCGCAGTACGCTGTACCATCCCGCTGGTTTTCTGCAGAGAATGCGAATAGGCAGACACTTTTTTTTATGTATTCTGTGGTTCTAAAACATCTTAAATGCTTAAATGCTGAATAGAAAATATTTGAGTCATTATTTTCTGTGTTAAATGTCCATCAGTTGCTCATTTCAAAAGGGAGTCTAGCTGTTAATGTACTACCTGAGTCACTTGTGTTTGTTTTTGGAGTACAGCATTTTAAAACTAATTGTAAAAGATAGTATTTTACCAAAATATTTTACTTTGCACTGTGCAGTTTATAGTTGCATTTTTTTTTTGTAGTACCAATTACCTCAGGCCCACCATTTGTAGCTAAAGGCAAACATTTTCAGTTTTGTTTGAACAGTTTGACAGTTTACCAGTAACCTAATGGATTGTGTAGTTGAATGAAATAAATAAATTCTACTCAAAGTTGATCTCATGTAGTGTTTACCTGCAATTAATTCATTCTTTTTTTTTCTTGTCTGTCAACTGCAATAACATTGGAAAGTAACTCAAATCACAGATATATAACAAATTTATTTATGCTCTGAAGACTGAATTAATTTTTAATTGAAAATCAATTTGAATTGAAT
>NC_024327.1:12032058-12038193 GCF_000523025.1 Cynoglossus semilaevis | reverse complement strand
TTCAGCCCGCCACATCTTGGACAAATCTCTAATCCGGGAGTTCCACCAACTACATCCGGACCAACCATCACGTCCTCAACCAGCGTGGTCGAGACGTTCACCACCCTCTCCTTCTCGTCATGTGTCAAGCAGGGCCAGGTCTGGATCTCCTGCTCCTGGGAGGCACAGGAGGATCGTGGTCAAGTTTGATGGCAACCTCTCTGAGGAGTACTAATCTGTTAATTTCCCTCCCCGCTGTTTCTTGGGATGTCAAGAGGCGGCCTTAAGGGGGGGTTCTGTCATACCTGCTGCAGCGCTGCAATCAAGCGATTGGTTCCACCTGCGCTCACCGGCTGTTGCTGATGAGCGAGCAGCGTATTTAAGCTGCAGCAACACACTCCTCGCGGTCAGATAGTCTCTTCTGTTCGCGAGGGCTGCATGTTCTTGGTCAGTTTCTAATTGTGTAGATTTTTCCGCTGCCCAAGCCTTTCCTGTTGTGACGATCCACGCCCGTTCTCACCTGTTCTGTGGACGAGAGTCGTCCTGTCGTGTTGAGGAGAGTTTCTGCAGTTTTCTGCTCTGCCTCTCCGCTCCTGCTTTGGTTCCGGTTCCGCAGCCCAGAGGGAATCTGCCGCGGTGACGTCACTCTCGTGGGATTTCCTAACACATGGAAGTAGCTACGTCTGCCACGGGATCTCTAAGCGGAGATCACGTTGATCAAAGAGACTTATTGCTCCAAACGGAGACTCCCTTTGTTCTAAGACTGTGCTCATTATCAATACTCCACGTTTATTCATGAGACCTCCCTTTGTTTCAAGTGGAGACACCTTTTGTTGAAAGACCCTTCATTACCCAGACACGTGTATTTATTCTCCACGTTTATTTAAAATACTTCCCTTATTTCAAGTGGAGACACCTTCTGTTGAAGGATTCTGCACTGCCAAGACAGTGACTCTGCACTGCATTTGGGTCCAGAGCCTGACGTCCCTGACAGTAGGACCTGATGACGGGAAAGAATGATGACGGCAAGCACACGGAACAAGGAAAGCATTCAGAGTTATCAGGTTAGAAAGTTGTAAGAAGTACTTTGAGGATATTAAAACAAGCAGTGAAACCACACCTAAGTGTTCCATTCAATAAAAAATAGTTATGTTTCTTATCAAGACCAAAACCCACAACAATCTCCTCCTCTGCTCTCCCTTTCCCTATCTCCATGCTCTTGATAACTTCTGAGCCCGGAGGACAATAGCAGCTGTTGTTTCCCCAGTGCGGAAAGATCTTGAGGGCTGTGGCACGGGTGTGGGCAGTGTGCGTCCAATGTGCCAATCTACAAATGCGGAGAAGGAGAATAACAAGGTGGAATCTTTCTAAGGGGAAGATTCCGAAATAAAAGTGCCAATCTGCAAACATGGCGGTGAAGCCTGTTATTGCAGTGCGATTACAAATCAGACAGGTAGGCAAAGAGGATAAGAGTGTTAGCTGAGTTCTTTAAATTTTATTTTAATAAAAAGTTGTGGGGAACTTAAAACTAGTCCATGTGACTGCTCCCAGGGCCAGGTTTTGAACATGACTCATCTGTTTGTTCGTGTGCAGGAATGATTTTCTCTTCTCTGCTAAACTGTGAATGGATTAGTGCGTTTACGTTGAAGACAGACAAATGCAGATGCAGCCACACAAAGATAAATGAGTAAGTGTGTGAATACATTTGGTACAACTGTGCAGATATTGTTTGTGGACCAACTAAATCCTTGTTTCAACATTCTGTCCTGGCTGGAATGTTGCCTGCAAGCTTCTTTTTAAGTGTTTGCTTCTAAATGCCATCTCTGCTACACCCCATGAAACTGTCTTAATCCACCTTTTTTTTTTCTCTGTTGGTTTTATTACTGCTAGAGAGCACACTAGGGGTGACAGCAGAGCCCCAGCCTCAGGCCTCTATTCCCATTCCACACAACCCAAGTCAGTCACAGATAATTAAATAGGAGTTATTTACACTCGTTTTCCCCTCCGCCTTCACTGGCGCTTTTATCATTTCTCTCTTTCTTTTTTGGTACAGTACAGCATGCAGCCAGGCCCTTGTCTGAGTCTGGCTGACACCATGTGAAGGCCTGTTGAAGTGTATAAGTAGAAAAGGAAAATTGAGACTCTCACATGGGCTCAAATCAATGTCAGCCCCTCATTAAACAATCAAATCTTCGCCGCAGTAATCCCCTGCCACAAAATGCACTTCCAAACATGGAGCAAGAAGACAAACAAGCAGATGAGGATTTGCTGAAACCAGGTCTAAAGTATTCAGCTGCCTAGTGTCAACGTTATATATTTACCCTGGAGTCAGTCAAACAGCAGCTTATTAACACAAGGATGAATTAGGCCCCGCCGTAGAGCTATGGTGTCTATTACAGGTCTTGGCAGCTCTATAAATCACTGGATCACAGGGGCATGTGAGGTCTGCTCCTCCTCACTCCTACTCCTCCTGCTCCTCCTCCTCAGACACCGTCAGCCCCATTCGCCACGAAAATGCCCCCAATGGCCGTGTGGGAGATGGGCATGCTGAGAAGTCCCTTTAGCAGCAGAGCCGTCCTCTTAAAATATCCACAACAGGAAACAGCCATCAGTCATCAACATGCCAAAACAGCTGTCACCAGCCTACATCAAGGGGACACATGAAAAGAGCTGCTCCCTGTTGTTTCAGCCCTCCCTTGTTTCATTCTCTCTGCCTTTGTCTGGCTTTTCCCACTGCCCTCCTCTTTGGTCTCCCTTTTAAACACCCCTTCTTCCTTCTGCAACCCCACCCACTCACATTGCAGTGACTTACCATGTCATGAGAGAGACTGTGATCAACAAAAGTGCTGACAAAAAGACATGCATCTCTGAAGTTTGCCTTTTTACCTTTTAGCTCTCAGCAGAGTTCTTGACACTGTCTGTGAACAGACGGCGTCTTGTACGAATATCACGTTACTTCCTCAGTATAAGGAAAGAAGTTAATTACAGAACAACAATAGACTGTAGTGTAGTCATAGTTGGAGTGTTTTTAAGACTCTTTTAGATCATTCTTCTCCGATGAAACCCTAATTTTTCCTGATTTTGATGGTCTTTTGTTGTGGACTCAACAAAAGACAGTGACATTAAAATAACTTTGATACTGTTTAATATCCTCATCCCACTTTTCAACATCAACATTTTTTCTGAGAACTTGTCTTAAATTGTTTGAACTTATTTAGAAAGGTTGGAATTAAAAATATCTACATATAGATTTGTTAGTAAGTAAGCTAACTTTGTGAAACCATGTGTTGTGGTAAGGTTTTACCACCCCGGATTCGTTGATCAAGAACTTTCACAAAGTATAAAGAAAAGACAAAAGTCGTTGCTCGAGTTCGCCTGTGCACAGGGAGGGTCCAGCGGCGAGTCAGGGGGTTGACTGCTGAATCCTGCTCTCTCCACCAACTCAGGCTCGTTTTATTGACACACATATCCAGGGGTGGTACATATCAAGCAATACAGACTTCATTTGTTCTGCACACAGTCATACATTCTTTTTGGCAACTGTATCTACACCGTTAGTTTCTCATCCCGTTCTTATCGTGCCCAGGTGCTGTTGTTGGGGCCTTGTGTTCTAACTATGAATCCAGCCATTGTCAAATTGTTATTCTAAAAGTTTGTTTCCCACCACACCAAGTACTCCTCTTTTCACAACCAACCTTGGTTTTATCTCAACCTCGCAGCTCCTTCTCTACATCTGCATGTTTTCAGTTCTAGCTTTAAGCAGCATTTTATGTTCAAGCTGGTTATATGTTTAAGCACATCTCTTATGATTATTTATTCTATTATAAAACATGATTATATATGTTGCATACTTCTATAAACTATGAACACATGAATATATTTTATCCACATCTTCTACCCTTTTTTTTTTGCACCAAGTGAGTAGCGCTCAAATCTCGTTGTACACTGTACAAGGACAATAAAGGCTATTCTATTCTATTCTTTACTCTTGCAGGAGAGTTCCGTGTTGCGGTCCGCTCTGTATAGTTGAAACCCAGCCAGCTCAAGCGCGGAATCTGGTGTCGTGAAGCACAGGACAGCGGAGGAGGAAACATCTATGTTCTTTTACACAAGTAGTTGAAGTTCGTCTACTTTGTTGGGCAGTGAGCTCACGTTAGAGAGGAATATGCCGGTATGATGTCCGCGGCGGCGCAGCCGTACGAGCGCACCGGCTCGTTTCCCCCTCTTCTGACCCTTCGCTGCTTTGGTAATGACCAGGTTCGCCTTTAAGTAAAATGTCCGTTGAAGAGGCGAGAAACTCGGGGAATAAATCCAGTGGAGTTGTTGCACGGATGTTTATAAGTCCATCCCTGGTGTAAAAGTTCTGGGAACCAGAGCCAACACCGGTGGTAAAAACACAAAAACAGTAGAAGGAGCGCTGTACCAAACACCGTGTCCGCAGCGCCATCGAGTGATACAAATGCGTGTCAGTGAATTTCAGCCCAGTGTGTGTTTGTGTTTTCCTTCAGTTTGATCTCGACTCCATCTGGACCTTTGTCTTTGGCATCTCAGCCTCCAGTGGGACGGTGCTTAACTCCATTCACAGCTTCTGCACTGAGGCTGCGTTTCTGCTGCTAGCCATGCTCCGCAGCATGCTCAACCTGGTGAGAGATGATGCCATGCCGTGTGACACACAAGTAGTGAAACTACAGTGCATATTTTGAATTATCTATCAGACAGTCAAACATGTAACAGGGATTAACAGATAAAGTTTTGACAATACAATTAACTAAACTGAACTTTTGCTTAATAAATCTGTTTCTTTGTTTATCTTGAAGCTGTGGCAGTCGGAGGAGAAGGGTTCTTGGGTCAGAGAATACCCTCTCACATTAATGCAGTTCTTCAGGTACCTGTACCACAACGTAGCTGACCTGGGGTCTATGTGGCACAGTCCAGATTTCCTGTGTGCTTTGGCTGCCTCAGTCTTTCCCTTCAACATCAGACCCTACTCTGAAATGGTAAGTCTGGTGGTAATAGTTTTTAATCTAAAAAAAAAGATTGAATTGTGGACTGGAGCTTTAAAGCTCTACAGAAACGAAGCATTTTAAAAAAAATAATTTGGTAGACTTTTTCCACAACTCTCAAAAGTTAACTGCAAATGCGAACGGCTCTGCTGCAATGCAGGAGTGTATTGCAGCATCAGAGGAGGCTACATTTGTTGACTACATTTCTTTATACCCAGTAGCCAATAGATATATAAATAGTAAAGAAATAGCTAAAAAATGCAAAGCCTCTACTTATTCACCTAAAGTTAAAATTGGTCATCCTTAAGCTATTTAATAAATCACTAATTTCCATCTCTCCCAGGTTAGTGATCTGGATAATGAAGCCGGTTCACCCATCGAGGAGTTCAAGGCTTTCACTGGAGACTCGGGAATGAATCGCAGTCAGTCTGAGTACTGCAACGTTGGCTCCAAGACCTCACTGACCAACCACCCAGCCAAGAAGTACGTCTTTGACTTCATGAGAGTCCTGATTATGGACAACCTGTGCATGACTCCTGCCAGCAAACAGACACCGGTCATTGACCTTCTGTTAGAGGTGACGACGAGGAAACATTAACAGTCTTGGTTTCTGCAAGACACTTGCAAAGTTGAGTCATTTTTTTATTTAATTATTTGTTTTCAACTATTAGGCATCACCAGAGCGTTCTACCAGGACACAGCAGAAAGAGTTTCAGTCCAGTGTCCTGGACGGAGTCATGAAGCATCTACTGGCTGCTGACGTTTTATTAGGTAAGCTTGTGATCTATGTGAAGTGTTTGTGTTAGTTGTTAATTAACTGTTTCAGGTTTTTAGCAGTTCAAATTAGCACTGAACATTCAGATTAGCTGTTGGCTCTTCACTTTAGTTGTTAGTTTTACTTCTCCGCAATCTCCAACTGTCCTACCTGATCTTTATTCAAGTGAAATATGTTGCGATCCATATTAGATGTTAGTTGTTATCTTTTATTGGCTGTTAACCATTAAGAACAACTATTAGCTTTTTATTACCACAATAACTATTCATCTGATCTCTTTGCAATGATGATGTCTATTTTCTGTTTTTTTTTTTTTTTTTTTTTTTTTAGATTTTTTTTTTTTTTTGGTATAAAAAAAGATATAAATAAAAACCTTTA
>NC_024327.1:12000818-12027684 GCF_000523025.1 Cynoglossus semilaevis | reverse complement strand
CGACTGCTGAATTCTGCTCTCTCCACAAACTCAGGCTCGTTTTATTGACACACATATCCAGGGGTGGTACATATCAAGCAATACAGACTTCATTTGTTCTGCACACAGTCATACATTCTTTTTGGCAACTGTATCTACACCGTTAGTTTCTCATCCCGTTCTTATCGTGCCCAGGTGCTGTTGTTGGGGCCTTGTGTTCTAACTATGAATCCAGCCATTGTCAAATTGTATTCTAAAAGTTTCTGTTTCCCATCACACCAAGTACTCCTCTTTTCACAACCAACCTTGGTTTTATCTCAACCTCGCAGCTCCTTCTCTACATCTGCATGTTTTCAGTTCTAGCTTTAAGCAGCATTTTATGTTCAAGCTGGTTATATGTTTAAGCACATCTCTTATGATTATTTATTCTATTATAAAACATGATTATATATGTTGCATACTTCTATAAAATACGAACACATGAATACATTTCATCCACACATGCTATTTCAAATGTTTTAATATATTTTTGTTTTTCCATGTACATGTTGAGAAACGCTGTTACAGTGACCTTCTACAATAACGTTAGTTATAAGTTTATGGTGAAAGGCTACTATTGTTTTCTTCAACTGTACCTTTAACTTTTACAGTGATAACGCAGTTGCTATGTGTCACCTGTTTATGTGTCTCAGCCGGCACGGTGGTGACGGATGGTTTTAAATAAACAGTGTCAAGAAAGGTTGAGGTCAGTATCCAAAGGTCATAATCCAAAGGTCATAAAACGAGTGTATCATAGCAGGCTATAAAAATATAGTTCCGCATTTTGGCTAAAAGAAAGGGGAACATGTGTCGAAATGTGTTACAAAAACATGTTGAGACGTGTCTCTGATCCAGGGAAGTTCAAAAGGTCAAAAAGTGTTTTACCAAAACATAAGATTAGGGGAAAGAATACAGTGATTTAAGAATACAGTGATTTATATAATGAAGCATAGAAAGAATGTGTGAGTTCTTGAAATAAAATAATTTATATTTTTTGAATATATCTGCAGGTAACGCAATATAGGGAAAGTGTCTGAATAAGACTAAAAGAATGATCCTCTGACTAGAAGTGATTGATATAAGACAGAGTCAGAGGAAGTGCTTAATGCTGAAATCAATGAGTTAAGAAATGTTGTGATTAACATTATGATCTTAAGAAATGTGTAATAAATGAAAAGAAGTGCTGTGGTACACTGTCAATCTTAAGAATAAAAAGGAGAAGTGTGTGAACTGTTGGAAAGTTAGGGACAGATACAGGAAGGATGTTCAGGACATGACTCACATAGTGGTCAGGTCATGACGCACATGATGGACACAGGTGTCCAGGAAAGGCCTAAAAAAGAGTGAATGATTCATCTAAAAGGAAAAAGTGTTTTTTACATGCTGTACTGTATAAATACAAGGTGTAAGAGCTAAACAGTTCAGTTCGTGTTTCATCTCTCCCCCGGACGGACGGGACTCACGCCAGGACCCTGTCATGCCCCAGGAAAGGAGGATTGTGGACTTGAAAGAACTCACGAGAGAAGCAGAAGAGTAAGCCGGAGTGAAGAAGGATTATTTCTCCGAGTTTGTTTTGCCACAATAAAGAATTGGATTATTTCTCTGCTTCTTCTCGCCACAACTGCCATCGGACCACAAGAGTGCTTCGCCCAGGGGGAAGCAGCCCCGTACCGGGCGGCTTAGGGCGTCGGCTCTTCCTCAGCAGTGAGGACTGAACACACCGAGGGCCTAAGGTCGTGTCCTCTCCTCTACTACACCACCAGTAGGCAACAGGTTCAGAATATAATTTTATTTTTGACACAACACCACAGCACATTTATGTTATATTTTGATCTGTCTATTATACTGAAGTGATTGAATGAGTGTCTACATTATTTTTACAAATGGCTGAAATTTGCTTATGTGCTGTGCCCTATTCATTCCCATAAATAAATTCTTATGAAATTAAAATCATAGATTGAAAGAAATTTTGTTACATCATACATCGCCTTGCATACAGTAAATCCAGGGTCTTACGCGGTTAACATCATAGAAGATTCACCAATTTTTTAAGGCTATTCTCTGAAAAACCCAGTTACATGCCCCTGACACCGTTGAGGTGTTTAAAACCCTTTTCCGGCAATCAACAAGTGCCAGGATCATGAGAGGTGAGCTGTCATGAATGAGTGTGGTCGCGTGGAGCACCCCGAGCCCCAGGCTGTTCCTCGGTAGTGCACGTGCGGCGGCAGCGGGGCGGACACCCAGACGGACGACAGTCAGGAGCCGGACGAATCACCTCGACCATAGGCCTACGCAGGCACGTGGGTGACCGGAGGAGGGTCTCGAGTGAGGGACCCGGGGAGCGAAGTGGCACAGCCAGCACCCACTCCGGCCCCACGGGTCCTTACCCCTTACACGGAGGGCCTATCAAGCTGCGGGTGGGCCCGTAGCCTGGGATCTAACAACAGGTGGATTCAAAGGGAGATTGTGCCACATTGCACATTTACACACACATACTCAGGGATCTCTGCAGGCCATTGAAGCGTGAGTGGCAGCGTGTGGGTGACGAGTGAGCCTAATTATGACAGGCCGAACAGTGACTCTGCTGAGTGAGGCTGACGCGTCATCATCACCCTGACTTTCCCCCCTCAGCTGCAAAAAAATATCATGTCAGATGTTAACGCAGGCGTGTCCAAGACAAGACAGGGTTTTGGGCCAGCCGCAGCCCTGAGATGGGTTCTTTGTGGCTTATCACTTTTATTTATTCTCCATGTTTTAGATGCTTCTGAGATATCTTTAGTTAATTTAAGCCACTTGTTCAATGTTTGAACATCTGGACCTAACCTTTACCGTAGATGCCATTTTTTTATATTTATAAATGTGGTTAACTTTTAACCAGTACGCTATATCATTCTAATAATGTGTTTATCTAATTTTCACCTGCATTCACGTTTAAGGCTTCATTTTGGAGTTGGTCAGATTGTGGCCCAGCATGAACAGAACTAAGTTATTTGTTTAAACCAAAGAAACATACAAGAAGCAGACAAAAAATAGCAATATAAAAAATACCTTTGAAACAAACAAGATGTAAACAAATACATTTAAAATGTGTACATCCAATGTACAGTAGATTTCGCAGTGCATTGTGGGAAACATAAAGTGCCCGATTGTTGTGTTTTGTCTTCCAATTCTTTCCATCATGGACCTCGGTTGTGGCCCACGACACCAAGCCAATGTGTTTACATGTTTTCCAGGAAGAAAATCCAGTTTGTCAGAATGTTGTCAAGCAATCAATGATTTATTAAAAAGAAGCAAGATATTTACCCGTTATAAAATGGCTCAGTAGTCTGCAGACGATACAGATGATTGGTGCACTTCACTACGTGCAGGAGCTCCTGTTCCCAAATGGCCGCTGGCTTCACTCCCAGCAGCTGGGTGTTTTTCTCTTCTTCCTCATTCTTTGTTAATTATACTTTTGCCCCACCTAGTTTTGGTGGGTCTCAACCAATAAAGCACAACCAGAAGTTGTAGATTCCAGATTATTGGACATCATTGTTGATTGACAGCATGGCCTTTGATTTACAGTGTCTCCAACAGTAAGCGCACACACCTGTTCTTAATCCCCTTTTTTCTCCTTATTGAGAACAAATATTCCAGTATATAGTTACCAGAAGTTTCCATTAAACAAGATCTTAAACTGGTGTTTATCATTATATGCCCTGAGTAAAATGTTTTACTGACTTTACAAATGAAGTCAGACATATCTTAATTACATTTTCTCATTTTCATGCGGAGTTACATCCAGAGTTTTCAGTCTGATCCTACTATTAGACTTCAGAGCCATAATCGGAAGCCAGATGGCTTAACTAAAACATGAATTTCCTTAACTTTATATTTAGTTTATTAATACGCCCCGCAGCATCTTGTTTTAATTAGCATCATGTAACAGAGCCCCATGGTGCTTTGGCTCAGAGGCAATGCATCTGTTATTGGTTAAGGTTCACCTCCTGTGCAAGATCGAATCCTGGTTAGGGCGGTTAGTACCTTCCAGTGGACTCACCACCCACAGGAAGGTTCAGGAGGGTTGGTACGGTGCAGTGTGATTTGGGTGGCGGTTGTGGAGACTGCTGCCTCTGCGACCTGGTAACGGATAAGCGGACGAAAATGGATGGATAGATTGGTAACAGAGCCCTAAAATTGCACTTGCACTGTAGTGTCTGCATCTGTATTTACCAGAACATTTATGAAATGCTGCCAGATGACAAATAATTGATGAAGGTCAACCAGTTCTAGCTGTGACTCATGTCACCAAATGACCTGCTCCAGGTGGGCTTAATACCCTACAGGGTGTTCTGTCTTAACAGCAGATTCCAGACCGTCTCTTCTGTAGCAGTGGACTTTTTTCATTATTTTCTAGGACTCTTGCTAAAGACTCATTTGGATGTTTCTATAGTGTGGTGGGTTCAAGTCTCAATGGAATCATGTACTTAATCCCCCTTGTGTAATTCGTTTTGGATATCAGTCAGCTAAGTAGTATAATTGGTTTTAAATTGCAGGCTTGACTAAATAATTCACAAGGTTTTGATACATTTTGGGCTTTTTGGATACGTTTTTAGATTAGTTAATATCTTGTTTATTGTTTATTGTTATTTTTTGTATCATATTGACACTTTTAGACTTTCACATGAATCTTCTCCCTACACTTCCTTCTACTTAAAGATGTGTAACATTGTGTTTTTTTAAATGGTAGTAATAATAAAAGATTCGCTTCCAAAATGTCAGTGCGCAACTGCTTCAGGTTTTTCACTGACACACATACTTTAAATACAGCCTTCATCTGATGGTGACGCCAGGCGAAAGAGAGAGAGAAAAAAAGAGAGGGAGAACTAGAGACCACCCCCTATCGTTTAGTCCCGCCCACACCAGGGACGCAGACCTTTTTGATTGGACGTCGGCTCCTGCTCTGAAGTCCCTCCTCTCACGTCCACAGTATGAGGATCAAGTGAGAAACTGCAAGCAAACAGACACACGGAACGGGTGACACTGACGCACTGCTCTGTCTGCAGGGATATTTCTTCACTCTTGTTTCTTTAAAGGATTACATAGCTTGATATTGAGAAGTCGAAAAAGGATGACAGTTTGGCTCGGACGCGTAAAACGCGCTTTGCGCACAAGCCCGTTTGGATTAACCGCACTCTTCTTGCCATATGCTTGAATTTTTGACATGATGACGTCTGATAATCTATGAATTCATCCCTACATCCGCTTCTCACATGTTTCCGACACACATCGCAACCCGATCCTGATGAAAGATCCCCCGGTGGAGTTGAACCGCTTTTACGCAGCGAATCCCCGGAACGCAGCGCACCCCCCCCTTACAGCGGACAGGAGCGGAGAGGCACTCTGTTCTCCCACCCACGTTCTGTCCTTCTCTCTCGGATCTTTTGCGTCAAGCTAATAGGCTTCCAATCCGGATTGTAAAGATGTTGACGGCGCACAGCGGCCACTTACTGCACCCGGAGTATCTCCAACCCCTCACCTCCGCTCCAGTCAGCATTGAAGTGCGTATATATTTTTTAAAACTTTAATTTTATGAAATCTTTTTAGAATGCATTTTTTGTTTTATAGATATGAATTACCCTAAATATTCTTAAATATTAAGACATGTTTTCCCTATTTTGATGGAAAATGTTTTTACGCCATTTTTCGTATGGCAGTAAAACAGAAACGCGTCGAAATGTCATTAATAATCTCAGATTCATTGTTGTAAAAACGCAGTGTAATTGAATGTTATTGTTTTTATTTTTCTACAAATAAATATGCATTTTTTAATTTGTGTTGAGCTGTACGGAGTGGGAGATTTCAGATGTCATTACTATTTTTGAACATATGGTGCTTAAATTGAATTAAAAGAAACAAAAACAGTTTGTTCACCGCCCTGCTCTCCATTTTCCTCCTCAGCTGGATGCCAAAAAGAGTCCTTTGGCTCTCCTGGCCCAGACCTGCTCTCAGATTGGCAAACCAGACCCTCCCTCGTCTTCCAAATTGGCCTCCCTCTCCTCTAGTGGTTTGGGAGACAAGGAGTCTTCCAGCCGTTCATCCAAGAATGGAGAGCAGCACCAGTCCCTGGAGGATAAATCAAGTTTCAAGCCTTACTCCAAGTCATTAGGAAACTGTCACAAGGATGTTCTGGTAACAAAAGGGCCTTCAGACAAAGCAGCTTTCAGGGTGCCAACTGAAAGATCCAGTGGTAGCAATGGTTCTGTGTGTCCGTCCATCCCTCCCCATTCCCAGTCACCAACTTCCAGCTCTCCTCCTCTGCATGCCCAGAGCCAAACTCAAAGACAAAGCCATTCCCCCTCCACACAGCCCCTGCCACACTCCCAAGCTTCACACATAGACAACAAACAATCAAACTCACAGCTGGCCAGCACAGACAACAGCAATAGTGCTGGGAAAAAAGACTCAGATTATGCCAAATCAGGTATGGATGGGGCTCAATTAGCCAATTCCAGCCACATCCGGGCCAGCACCAACTCTAGCAATGCCAGCTCTGCCAGCAGCCCAAGGCCTGAGAGTAAGACTGCAGACCCACAGGCCTCTACACAGGCAACATTGGCACCTGGGCACATCGCCCCGGTGTCTCCCTTCAAGGCTGAACATTCTGTCTTCCCTCTGCCTCATGGCTCCATGGGCTACCACGGCTCCATTGTCGGGGCCTATGCTGGCTACCCGTCTCAGTTTGTGCATAGTTTGGATCCTACAAAGTCCACTTTGGGAATGGGACTTACAGCCAAACACCCCAGCTCCAGCCCACTGACTGGAGCCTTGCCTCCATCACTGATGCAGGGCTTATGCGGGGACCCCTACTGCCTGACTTACCCCAATGCACCAGGAAGTAACTGTTCCACGTGTGTTCATGACCCGTCCAGTCTTAAGTCTGGTTTCCCCCTGTTATATCCCTCTCATCACCTCTACTCCTTACACTCTTGTCCCCTCACCTCCACCACCACACCACCCCTTTCCCACCCTATTTACACTTATGGTTTCATGCTTGCCAATGAACCGCTGCCACATGCCTGTAACTGGGTGTCTGTTGGGGGACCCTGTGACAAGCGATTTGCCACATCAGAGGAGCTTCTAGTCCACTTGCGTACCCACACAGCACTACCAGGGATGGTGGACAGTAAGCTGTTGTCAGCCTACCCTTCATCTGTTTCATCTTCTGCATCCTGTCACCTTCACCTGCCTCCACACAGCAGCCCAGGTACTCTACCCAGTTTTTTCTCCCTCCAAGGCTCCCCAGGTTTGGGTCTAGCACGGTACCATCCCTACAGCAAATCCCACCTGCCTGGCGCCCCAGGTCTGCCCATGCCCTCCCTTAAATCTTCATCCGCTTATTACTCCCCTTATGCCCTCTACAGTCAAAGACTGGGCTCGGCCTCTGCACTTGGATACCAGTGAGGTCTGAAGTGGCGCTGGCCACTATGGATTTCAGGCACAAGCTTAGACTCTTCAGAGCGAGCCATGAAGACTGAGTGTATAAACTGGGGTCAGGGTCTGCGTAGGGCATCACTGCTGCCAGGACAAGCACCTGTTAGCTTTAGGATTGAGAATGACTATCCAAAGGCAACAGTGCAGCTGAGTGATTGTCTGCAGCACAGAACTTATAGAACAAACTCCAGTATTTGGTGTGAAGCAGAGCTTGAACATGCTGGAAATTGTGGTGTTTTTTTTTTTCTAACTTTTGGTTGCTTTTTGCTATTCTTTTTTTAAATTTGTGAGAATTGAAAGTCTGTATTTATTTTACACTCAAGCGCTTGTTTTTCATCTATGGGTGAGGTAAAAAATATGCTGTCCAAATGAGTATATATATATGTGAAAAGACAAAGATGAAAGTATAGTTTCATAAATGCCTATTAAACACTTTACAAATAAAAACCCTGCACAAAGATGGAGTTTATTCTGGGGATTTTTATTTTTTTCTTACTCTCTACTGTTGTTTTTCTCCCCTGGATACTCAACTGTACATTAAAATTCTACATGTCTGTAAGAAATACTTAAAAATGTCATTTGTAAATAAGCAGAGATGTAATTTTTTTCAGTCTTTGTCAGCAATTTGGGCTCATTGATGCGAGTGTTACAAAGATCAATCTTTGCAGACTGCTGCACTGCACTTATCTAGGCCTATCCATCATTATGGCTGTTAGAGCCACAGTACATGTAGCAATGTGCAATATTTCATGGCTCATATCAGCTGACAGGTCTGTCCCACTGAGGGCACGCTGGGTCATTAGTCCTGTTAGCTGCTCTCTGAAGACTTTCATGCCTCTACCTCTCTTCCATCACCTGCTCTGCTTTTGTTGTGAGTGCAACTTTTAATTCGTGTTTGTGGGGCGTAAAAAGAGCCTCCTCAGCAGAGTGGAATAGCCGCCGGGTCACTGAGACTCTAATAATGACCTGAGGGAGATGTTGACCCAGGATCTCTTGCACTCTGACGGATTGGCCTGCAACACAAAGGCCATCGCTGACAATGGGGGGTGGCTAATAGAGAAATATTCATCAAAGTCCTGACACCTCCCCTGAGGAGTGCAGGGCTCTCTTACAGAAACCACAAACATGAAGGCTGCAGCGTCCTGGAGCCATTTTCTGCTCCCTCTGCTGCTCTGTGGTTTATTGGAGTCAGCATTCCCGGGTCAGACTTAAAAACTAATTCACAGGAAAGAAGTGAGTTCATCCAAAATGCCCCACACCAGCGCTTTTAGAAGAGAGTTGGTAACTCCATAGTGTGTCTGTGTCCTATTCTCGGCTGGCAGGGTGTAGGAGGCACAGAGTAAAGTGGCTGTAGTCTCACAGGCCACTATTACTCCTAGACTCCTCAACTCTCACGGTTCATTAGCACTCCAGACAAGGGAAAGGCGAGCACAGGTGTCACTTGACAGGGCCATTAAGAAAATGGATGACCCTCCCAAACCACATTCCGTCCCTGCCACACCGGCAAGGTCACGCTGTCCCAATTCCTACTCTCTTGGACACAGCACTTAGTTTTCCTCTTACAGAACTAGAACTATGCAGGAAACTTGGACTCTGGAAGAAACTCAGTTTCCTGTCACATCTTTTTTTTCTGATAAGGTCATATGGAGTAAATTGGACAAGCTGAGTGTATTCAGCGCCACATATTCGTCACTCAGGCTGTCACTTGCGATAAAGTGTGCTGTGTTGCCCCCTAAGGACGGGTTTGTGAAGTGCAAGTGAAATCCGTAAAAGGCAGGACACAGTGGATTTAAAGTGTCCACCCAGTTCTGTTTCCTCTTCACAGAGGATCAAAGATATTTGTTTTTAAAAACAAAATTTCTGAGGAGAGCAAAATGATCACTTTACTTTAACAGATTTGGGTAGAAAGCCGATGAATGTGCATAGTCACATAATACAAAAAAAACCTTCTTAAAAAGAACACATTTAATGTGTATCCATTTTAAGGTCACATTATAGGTTTTGGCCTAGATTTAGGTCTACCCTTGGGCTGGGTCATTCCAGAACTAAAGTTTCTTTTGTTGAACCTCCTTATTATTTTGAAATGTAAAAATCCTTCTATTTAGCTTTCCCACAAACACTTGGAGATTTCTGACAAGTACTATATTTTACAGTTAGTGTATTTTATTAGACACATTTTCTCCTCCTTAGCCCTTACACTAGTCTTTTTAAACCTTAACATGACTCAATATAATCATATTTTCTTGCTTTCTTTAAGCCCACGCATAAAGACCATAAAGCAAATACCAGATTTCTTTTATTCACCTGTGTCTGACTTTTTCAACACCTTTTGACAGATGTTCAGTTCTGACACTGTTGTGCCATCTCATCTCAACTTGGTGATATATTTCTATATACCAAGGAATTTTAATGCTAATACATTTTCTTTCTTCAAACTGATTACCAATCAACAACGAGATCCAACTGATACTGAGTGTTGACCGTGTTTGGCATTTTGCAGTGACAGATTTTGTTAAATGCCTACCGTTAAAAAACAAATAAAATTGAAAATTCTGTCACATCACAAATCCAGGTATTTTACAACTGTAGGTACTATGATTGTAATGTAAATACAGGCTATTGTCTATGAAACAAGTTGTTATAAGTTGTAAATGTTAATGATTTGAAGAAATGGCACATTGACTGCAATCTGATAATGATTCACACTGAAGGTCACACAGAGGGGAGAAGTTTCAATCTTGTTGGGGAGGAAGAATTAATTTTACTGCTGCCAGTTTGTACTCGTTCTTCAAATGCCTTACTATTCTCCCTAACCCACAAAGTCATCAATCTCATCCATCTATCCCCCCGCCCTCAGCCCACCCCACACACACATACACACACTGACAGGTTCTGGCAGCTGAGTCAACACCCAAGCTGTGTGTGTGTGTGTGTTCAGCTCAAGTTCTATGTCCATCTAGGGTGACACATAAGACTGAAATAAATGGAAACAAATGTTAATATACCTTAAAAGAAAGTGAAAAATGTTACAACAAATTCAGGTGATGCATTGAAATAAGACACTAAAGTAGTTATGCACTACAAACAGGACAGATTTGAAGAAAATATAAAAGTAACATTAAATACTTTAAAAATAATTATTACCCTGCCTTAATTCATTACTTAATAATACAATAACACAAATAATGGCAGAGGCAACCACAGAGTCACACCCTTTTTTAAAATACAAACAAACAAAAAAACCTAACTTTTTATAATGCGGAAAATCAGAGCAATAAATGCTGCTGTGAAGTAAAGTGTAACTGACTGTTGTAGCTGCTCAGCAGTTGGTTAACATTGTTGGATTCTGCTCTTCACGCAATATTTTCAGTTAGGGAGAGATATGGGCTCCAGGCAGGCCATTCAAATACACAAAAGTAATTAAGATTTTTGTTGAAAACACAAAAATATGTTTCTCTCCTTTTTGGTTGACAAAAAGGTTCAAATGAATGACAGTAGAAATTCAGAAAATATACCAACCTTTTTGGTGTTTAGTTGTGTATGATGTTATAACTACTCTCCAAAACAGTTGCAAAATACAGGTTTATATAGAGATTAAAGTGACAAACAAAAATGTACATATAAAAGAGAAGAATATTTAATAAAACTGAATTTTTTATCCCTTCTTGTAGGGTGAGGAGCACTGTCACACGAGAGGAGCTGGAAGTAGAGCTGCTGCTCCTCCACATCGAGAGGAGTCAGCTGAGGTGGCTTGGGCATTTACATCGCATGCCCCCCGGACGCCTCCCTCGGGAGGTGCTCGGGTCCTGTCCCTCTGGGAGACCTAGGGGAAGACCTAGGACTTGCTGGAGCGACTACGTTGCTCGGCTGGCCTGGGAGCGCCTTGGGGTCCCCCCAGAAGAGCTGGAAGAAGTGTCGAGGGAGAGGGAAGTCTGGGTGTCCCTGCTCAGACTGTTGCCCCCGCGACCCGGCCCCGGATAAGTGGTTGATGATGGATGAATGGATGGATCCCTTCTTGTAAATGTCATTAAAATGAGCTTTTCCCTAAAACGATCAACTGTGTCTATAAAGAAACTGTTATAAGTGTGTCAAAAATAATGATGCTTTAGATAACAGCAGAATGATAGCAGTAATAAGAGGAGCAGTGTCAGGAGGAGGTGCTGACGGTGATGAAGGAGGACTAATATTTTCCCGTTAGCGAGCACCACAGCAGAGATGGCCCACTGTGAGGTCTTGAGCAGTGGCTGGGTGATTAATGATGACAGGGTGTGGAGCTGCTTCAATTAGACGCCAGCTCCAGCCTGGCTTACTATTGCTGCTGACAGCCAGAACAAAGAGAGAGGGAGAGAGACAGAGAGAGAGAGTAAGAGAGAGAGAGCTCTCCAGAAAAAAAACATTAACCTCAGCTCCATGGCTACCACCTATATGTTTAACATCAGGACACTATTCAGAGCCTCCAGCATCCAGCAAAGCCTGTCTAAAGGGCCTGTCATACAGGCTTTATTTCTGCGACTGACTCTCTTACATGCCTGTTTCAGCTCCTCTCTCCTTCACGTTGGTGAACAGGGAAACTGCAGCACATTGTTGCCTCTGACAACAGTTACATTAAAGTCTTCCAGGTTGGTGGACAGGCCGTGTCCTGGTGGCTTCCTCCTGCACTTACATGAATTGTATGTTTGACTGGTTAGATGGTCATGTTTTTGTTTGATTACTAAAACTTGATTACTGCAGTTTGTCAAGGAATGAATAACAACTGTGGACGAGGGCTTTTGTTTTTCATCTAAAGTTGGAATCCATCCATTTAAACCCAAGAGTAAAAGTTCAAATTCATACAGGGTGTTTTGCTGTTAGCAAGCTAGCTAGCATAGTGCAAGACAGTATGAAGCCAAAATGTTTTATAAACTTTAATCAAACATGTTAGCAGAAGAAGTCGTGTAGTGTTTGGTGTGATCAATTAATATAACAATGTCATTGTTTATTAGAGCAGAACAGCTGCAGCCAAGTCATAGAGTGAAATTATTCGTTTTTATTTTCTTATCAAGAATGTAAACATGGTTTAAAAAATATCCCCTATTAAAATTATTATAGTGGTGTCATTTGTAATGTTTTACAACACCACTTTTTTCCATTTTAATAAGGTTTCCATCATTCTACTGACAACCAGTGACATTTAAAAATCCCAATGCTGAGTCAGTAGAAGCAGCTTCATCATTTTATTCTGCCATGCATAAATATTCAAAATAACTTTAATAATTTTAAACCTGTGTAGTTCAAGCTTTTGGTCTATTATTGTATTGTTTCCCTCGTTGGTTTGACTAATTTATGTATAAATAATAAAGACAGGCTGTCATCTCAGTTGAAGATTCGGATGAAGTAATACTTCTTTTAATTTACTTTTCAGCCGGTGCTGAGCTTGGCAAACTCCACTGGCCTGGAGGTGGAACGCTGCCCAGAGCTGCTGTGGTCTCTCCAAGTTCCAGTGGTGTGAGTGAGCACCATTAATAGACATACCCTCCCTAACCACCAGTGGAGAAATGAACTTTTCAATCACAGTACATTGCGCTGCTAATAGTGCTTAGACCGTGATTCCAGCTGGATTCCATTTGTTGCCTTATTGGGAGTTAGCGGTGGGGATGTCACGAGCTTTTGGAAATGAACGTGCCTTGGCGAGGAACAGGCGGCACTGCTGACAGTCGTGATTCATGCTCTTTGACAACTTTTTTCTCTTCCACTCCAGGACAGTCTGTGGTTGTAATGTACTCACTTTAAGTATCATCGGCCTTGTGTCTGTTTTGCGTCTCCTCCAGACTCATAGGCTGCCATTATGATGATTGCACTGGTCTTAAACCGCCTCCACTACAGGCCAACATACACAGTTAGTATCCACTTCATAAAAGCTGCTTTTACTGTTGTGGCATTGCTGCGGCTGCAGTAATGGATCGTTGGCCCTTTCTTTAAAATAATTCTATAGGCCTGTCCAGGATAATAGGCGATGTAAAAATGTAGTGAGCAATAAGCACAGAAAAAGTGAAACGTGATTGACAGGAAGGACATCATTTACCAAGGACATCCACTTAGGAAATAAGAGGTTGGAACAAGAGTGAACATGACTATGCAATACATTTAATAATAACATTAGGGCTGTAAACGTAAATGTGTTCATTAATTTGTTATTTTTTTAAGGAAATGGCACAGTATATCCAATAATTCCCCTGTCCCTCCATTTATGTTTGCTCATAAACAGAGTTGATACACATGCTGTTATTTGGACAGATTGTTGGGAAACCGTTTTTGTTTTTCATGAAGCACCTTGCGCTTAAAATACCCTCCCAACACCCAACATGATTTGTGGAGCACAGAGTATGAAGTAAGTCTATATCTGACAAAGAGACTGACGTACACCTGGCTATGTGTCTCCTCGTTAGTATAGTGGTGAGTATCCCCGCCTGTCACGGAGGAAACTGGGGTTCAATTTCCTGACGGGGAAACCTTTATACAGTATATAATGATTCTATCCATTGTTCTTGATACATTTTCCCTGTGATTTTTGAAATTTTTGAAATTGTTGACATCCCTAAAATATACATATATTTTTATATAACTGTTCAGAATTGTTTAATCTAAGATATTTTCAGAACCCAAGCGTTTGAGAAAACCCATGCAGACATTGTTAGAATATGCAAACACCACACAGAAACACCATCAGTTACCACTGTGTATCAAACCATGATCTTCTTGCTGTAAGGCTAGATCACTTACTGCCTCAACCATGTGGTCACAGCTTACTTACGTGATACCTTTTAGTTTTTTTTACATTCTTCATCTGTTTTTACTTGACAGTTAGTGTAGTATTCTTGCCTGTTTTCTGTCCAGTTGTAGCTGCTAGTTGTAGTATAATTTACAGTAATGTTTAATCATTACCTTTTGATTTCCTGCCAGCTGAGGATACTTCTTGGCTTTCAGTAACGTCAGCACTAGCCATTGTTAACAACGTTGTATTTTGTCATGTTACAAAAATAAACATTACTTTTAATTCCACATTCCTGTAGCCTTTGATCATCCACTGCTATCCGTTATTAGTCTCTCATCATCATGGTTCATGTTAGCGACTCCACACTAATTTTCTGTGTTTGATTTAGTGGGACTGTGGCAGTGTGTGCGTGTGTGTGTGTGCATAGTTTGAAATTAGCAGAGAGTTTGTGGGTTGTAGAGAGAGAGCGACTTTTCCCCCCCTAAAGGCAATGTGATTATGTTTACTTTTTGGAGAACCCTTTTGGACTTTCACAGACCATGCTCAGACTCTGAGAATCCCTCCTTCTCCTTCTCTTTTTCAATCACATGCCTGGGATGGTGCTTGGGGCAAAAAGAGAGGAGAAGAAGGAGTAAGAAGAAGTGAATGCAGGGCCTGGCTCTGTTGAGCATGCATTGGGGGAAGCTCTTAAGGGCTTTGGGGTAGAATTGGTCCCACTTCCTGAATGACCCTCAGTGGTCCGCCAGCACTCATGTCATAGTCTGGTGGTGGGGCCCAGTCATCATCTCTCTGACGATGACTGGGGGGGGGGGGGGGGGGGTGTTATTATTTGAAATTTCAGTAGCAGACTTCTCTTTTCTCATTCTACCATTTTTGCTTTGCTGATCTCTATATTCAGCCCACGTTTGCAAACATTCTCTGTTTTTGTCAATGTAGCGCAGTACTTTACCACTGGCTCTCTTTTTACTTTTTTCTTTCTTTTCAACTTTAGACAATATCTCACTTAGTTTAACTGAATGGTGCTTAAGGATCCCTTCCGTGGGAATCCATATTCAGCTACCCAGACTTCACAACATTCAAGACATGTTCACCATATTTTTCTTTCATCACACACATGCACGGAGAATCCCAATCGGGTTTCTCATCTTTACTGTTTCCCATGGATGCACCCTTTTTTTAAAAGTATAATGTGTAATTTTGAGTTCGTTGAGCTGTCGAGGTGACAGCTGGAATCCACACACAGCGGTCCTCCCGTCTGTCAGCTTTCGAGTAAGAGGCAGGACAATTTTCTGAAGACATCCTGGATGATCAGTCACTGTCTGCGCCTGGATCCACGGTCAATCCTGACATCCCACTTCTGACACCAAGTTTGTCATAGAAATTTTTACGTAATTTGGAAAAATCAAAAGTCAGCAGAGTTTGTCTTTGGTGGATTTATTCTAAATATCTTGGCCAAGAGAGCCACTCCTAACTCCTGTCTAATATAGGTGTTAGAGACGACTGACCCCCTGTTAGGTGGGCTCTCTTTTATATGGTTTTACATGGTTACATCACACAGTTGTTCAATTTCAGTTCAGACAAAGGACAACATCATTAACTTTCCAAACTTCCTCTAGATTAGTAATTCCCCTGTTTATGGTCACCAAAATCAATTACCTAGATTCCAACCTAGTCAAGAGGAACACACATTTCCTAAGAAGTAAACAATTACAATTTATAACCACGTGACCAAGAGCTTGCAGACACTTCCCAGTAAACATTTAACTTAAAGCCATAATACTATAAGTTATATAGCCCAAGCAGTTCACTTGCACACAATCAACGATTCTTTCCTTCAGTAATATAACATTTTCCTACACAACCCTTCAACTTAGTCCTGTTGGGTAAAGATGTTAAAAACAGAGGATAAGGGTTAGACATGACCTGTTTACAGTAAAACCTATGGACAAAGTCAGGTTCTGGTTGTACTGATGATATACATGGAAGTCAATACAGAGTACTAACAAGTGCCCTGCCTCCCATCCACAGCCTCCCTCAGTGCTAGTTTCTTGTCACTCATGATTTATGGCATCAGGACCCCGGCACAGCTTACGCTGCCAGTTCCAGCGATGTTCCCTTGATGCTTAATGAACTCTGACAAACTTCTTTTCCCTTGTTCTGTTGTAGCCTTTTCCCTCCATTGGTCCGCCCCTCCTTGTTTAAAATGCATGGCACACATGGGGTTAGTTGTTGCCCTTTGAACATTTCTCAAGAGGCCAGTTTCTACAAATAAAGCAGCAATTTAGTGTCAAGATCTTTGCTTGTGTGTCAGCTGGAGGCTTGTTCCTAATTAAAAATGAAATTAATTGACTTTTTGTGGTGTGTGAAGCTTGTCCTTTTGGATTAGTATAGATTTTAGCCTCATTTTTGGTGATTTTTTTTTATTGCTACTTGTTCTACCCGTTAACCATGTGACTGGACCATGAATTATATACCCATCTTGTAATGACACAGAGAAACCCAGTTGCATTTTTTAAATGTAGAATGAAGTTGGGATGGTGCCTCCAGCTTCTTAATACACGCTTTATGGAAATTATACAGAATCTTCACGTGGTCTCTGTTGGCCTCTGATGTCTGTTTAATAGAATTACAGGATTTCCCCCAATACTTTGGCTGCTCCAGTGTAGTATGTTTGCCAATTACAGTACAGCTTTGCACAAGTTCAGAATAGGATCAGAACTTATAGTTAAGCATTTCATAGTTTCACCACTATCAGCAGCCTGAATCACTGGTAAAAGGCTGTGCTTCTTGTTGTTCTTTATTTGTTATTCTACTTGTGTAACAATAACCCAGACTTCTACTATAACTATTTATATACATTTGTATTTACACCTATGTCTGCTATAACTTACCTGCATTGTAATTTATAATGAAGAGATCATCGCATTACGTCATGAAATTAATCTGCCGCTGGATGGCGCTGCTAACTCTTGATGTAGACCAGTAATTGACGACAGAAGAAGAAAGAGGCGGAAGCGGGTGCCTGAAGTACCTGCCTCAGAACTTGTTTGTTGTTATTCCCATTAAATTTCAGGTAAGACCTGTAAAAAACGGAGAATATGGTTTAGTTTCTGTTTTAAACATATTTCTGTCATTTCTGCTTTGGGTTAAAGTGACACTATTGTGTTCGTTGAGGTTTACAATAAAACAATTTATCAAATCCTGCTAGTGCAGTTAGCCCCAAAGCCCCTTCAAACTGGGGTCCATTCTTGAAGTGGACTTAGTTAATTAACTCCGTATTAGAGGGAACTCTGACTTTCCGGTTTCACGAAGCAGGCTGGACCGTGACGCTGACTCGGTTGCTATGGTCACATACGCCGTGGGGTTTTAAGGGTCTTAAGTCTGAGTTAAGCAGTCAGTCCGCCGTCATATACAGGACGTGACCGTTTTTTGAGGAGCCTGCGGACCTCGCAGCTGAGTTGGTTAGAAGAAATCGATGCCAGGAAAGAATCCTGACACCATAACTAGATATTTTACCACTCCCCGAAAGTTTTTTGTTAGTGCCTACGTTTTTCTTCGCAATCTATTATAAAACTGAATTCGATTATCAGCCCACATTTCAAACTCATCGTAGTCGTGCTCTTAGCTCGTACCAACTACATTATACTGCATTTCCTTTTTACGAACGGTAATTTCCTTTATAATAGTGATGACTCCCGAGTCATATTAAATATTTATTCATATTGAACTCACGAATCGCTCACAAATTACTCACTGCGAACTAATCACACTCTGCGAACTAATCACTCACTGCGAACTAATCACACTCTGCGAACTAATCACTCACTGCGAACTAATCACACTCTGCGAACTAATCACTCACTGCGAACTAATCACACTCTGCGAACTAATCACTCACTGCGAACAAATCACTCTCTGCGAACTAATCTTTCACTGTGAACTAGGCTATCATGGTAAACGAATCACTCTCTATGAACTAATCTTTCGCTGTGAACTAATCTTTCCCCGTGAACTAATCTTTCGCCTCGTTCTCGCAGATTCGTTTCATTTGTCACGTGAAAGAGCTCGGGTCTTTTTTGCTCTCGTTCATCTTCACATTGTGGTGTGTTTTTATTTCTTAGCTTTTCACATGGTTTTAATTACTTATGGCATTTTGTGTACTTTGTAGACTTTGTCAGCGGAAGCAAACCATGTTGCCTTATTTAGTGTCGGAGAACCGCGGCCTTCTTTTCAACGCCCACAATAGGGCTAAAGCGCCACCTGCTTGACATGATGAGTTCAAGATTCGTTCACGACTCGTTCATTTTACTGTTCGAGAGTCAAAGATTCGAATCAATAAAAAGAGTTGGTCTTCCCATCACTACTTTATAACATCGGTGAAGCTGAAAACTAGTGGTGTCGTTCGCGAGTGATTCGTTAAAAATGAACGACTCTTTCATATGTCTCGTGCCTCCCGAGTCATATGAAATATTTGTTCATATTGAACTCACGAATCGCTCACAAATTGCTCACTGCGAACTAAACACACTCTGTGAACTAATCATTCACTGCGAACAAATCACTCTCTGCGAACTAATCTTTCACTGTGAACTAATCTTTCACTGTGAACTAATCTTTCGCTGTGAACTAATCTTTCTAACTATTTTTTCGCTATGAACGAATCACTCTGTGTTAACTAATCTTTCGCTGTGAACTAATCTATCGCCGTGAACTAATCTTTCTAACTATTTTTTCGCTATGAACGAATCACTCTGTGTTAACTAATCTTTCGCTTCGTTCTCGCAGATTCGTTTAATTTGTCACGTGACAGAGAGTTCGGGTCTCTTTTGCTCTCATTCATTCACTCATTCTTCACATTGTGGTGTTTTTATTTCTTAGCTTTTCGCATGGTTTTAATTGCTTATGGCATTTTGTGTACTTTGTAGACTTTGTCAGCGGAAGCAAACCATGTTGCATTCAGTATTTAGTGTCGGAGAACCGCAGCCTTTTTTACAATGCCCACAATAGGGCTAAAGCGCCACCTGCTGTAAAACGAATGAAATGATGAGTTCAATATTCGTTTACGACTCGTTCATTTTACTGTTCGAGAATTAAAGATTCGAATCAATAAAAAGAGTTGGTCTTCCCATCACTACTGAAAACGTATTCGAGGCAACGGTGTGCCGATGTGGGCGGAGCGTTGGTGTTGATCTGAAACACACACTTCCAGCAGTGTTCTGTGAAGAAATGTGCAAGAAGACATTGGTCCATCACTACTGCAACACGTCAGCAAAGATACTTGTGAATAAATTAAAACAGTATTTAAATGAGTAGTTTACAGTAGTTAAATTATAACTAGAAAACTGCCGTGTGTCATTTTCCTAATAGTCCACATACCACAGCAGAATTATTCAGACATATGAAGAGACAACTATTGTCTGGGAAGATGATCACACAGATCTATTATCTCCAATAGGGGGCATAATTTATTCTTCCCTGTTTGAATGATATTCTTTTATTTGGTCTTAATTTGGTGCCACGTCCTTTTTATCCCTGTTAGGTTAAACCTGGATTAAAATTTAAAACGGGCAGGTGTGGACACAGCGAGAGATATATATTGATAATTTTAGAACAGTTCTGCAATTAACGAGGATGAATAACTTTCTCATCAGTATTCACACATTCACTCTATCTGTAATCTGTTACCAAGCCTTTTCGCTGTCTTCTGCGGTTGTGACGCAGTTGTCCTTTTTATTTTACAGCGTGTCGTAATCGTTATAGACATAAAACAGTATTTCTTGCTCCACCGGAGTGAAGCAAAAGGTGGAGGACATGACATGTTTCGTGTTATCTGCGCTCAACTGAGATAACCTTCATATGTAGGTGGGCACGAGTGCCACTCAGACTTACGAGAGCTCATTGTAATCAGCCGTTGTGAAACCGAAAAGTTGCTCTTATTGTAAACTAAAAGATAGGTTGGAACGTTTTGCACGTTGACCTCAATCCTCCTTAGGGTGACCCGATGACTGAGTCCACTGATGCTGGGTAAGCCTGAGCTGAGAGGAGATAAACCTGTGGCTGAGAAGCAGGCTCCAAACTGTTGCGTTTGTCTCATTATACAGTGTATGGTTACAGTCTTTATCAGACACTGAAGTGAGACATTGAGAGAATGTCCACGAAGGGAAACTCATTAACTCAGTGTCAGTTTCTATATGCTGTTTTTTTGTCTGGTCTCCAGGATGGCACGGTGGGGGGCAATTTTCTCAATAATTGCTGCCCTTGGAGGAGCAGCTCTTTTGTCCTCAGTGCACAAGATAGATGAGGGACACACTGGCGTTTACAACAGGTGAGCCTGCTTTACATTTTAGTTGTTATTTTAAAAGTTATACATTTACTACTACTACTATATTAAATGAAGTTTATCTGCTTCAGTGATATGTGCAAGAAGAATATCCTAAAGATACATAAGGTTAGCCTGGGAATATCAAAAAATAATTTAGTTAAAAGTAGCTAAAAGCTGCCAAAATGTACATTCAAAGTGTTTGTCTGATAATGCCAAAGGGTGAGTGTAAATACTTTATGTAATAGCTAAATAATATGATATTAAAATATAGTGCTCCTTGATTAAGGTCAATCATATATACACTCACCGGCCACTTTATTAGGTACACCTGTCCAACTGCTCGTTAACACTTAATTTCTAATCAGCCAATCACATGGCGGCAACTCAGTACATTTAGGCATGTAGACATGGTCAAGACAATCTCCTGCAGTTCAAACCGAGCATCAGTATGGGGAAGAAAGGTGATTTGAGTGACTTTGAACGTGGCATGGTTGTTGGTGCCAGAAGGGCTGGTCTGAGTATTTCAGAAACTGCTGATCTACTGGGATTTTCACGCACAACCATCTCTAGGGTTTACAGAGAATGGTCCGAAAAAGAAAAAATATCCAGTGAGCGGCAGTTCTGTGGGCGGAAATGCCTTGTTGATGCCAGAGGTCAGAGGAGAATGGCCAGACTGGTTCGAGCTGATAGAAAGGCAACAGTGACTCAAATAACCACCCGTTACAACCAAGGTAGGCAGAAGAGCATCTCTGAACGCACAGTACGTCGAACTTTGAGGCAGATGGGCTACAGCAGCAGAAGACCACACCGGGTGCCACTCCTTTCAGCTAAGAACAAGAAACTGAGGCTACAATTTGCACAAGCTCATCGAAATTGGACAATAGAAGATTGGAAAAACGTTGCCTGGTCTGATGAGTCATGCGCCATGTCATAAAGCTGGAATCATCTCAGACTGGTTTCTTGAACATGACAATGAGTTCACTGTACTCAAATGGCCTCTACAGTCACCAGATCTCAATCCAATAGAGCATCTTTGGGATGTGGTGGAACGGGAGATTCATTGCATATCCCTTTTTTTTTAATCAAAAAAAGTCATGTAGGGAGCTTCCAGAATCTCTTGAGAAAAAATACAATCCTGCATTAAAGATCCATCCATCCATCCATCCATTTTCATCCGCTTATCCGTTACCGGGTTGCGGGGGAAGCAGTCGCCACCCAAATCACATTGCACCATCCCTAAACCTTCCTGCGGGTGGTGAGTCCACTGGAAGATTAAAGATAAAATGCAAATATATAAATAAAACTTGTTAAATATGCATTGTAGCATAAATAAAATCTAAATAAAATACTGATACAAGTTGCTATTGCAGCTTAAAAAGCACACCTTCTCTGGGCTGCTATTTATCACTCATAGCAAACTCATAGCAAACTAATTTGTTTATATACACTATATTACCAAAAGTATTCGCTCACCTGCCTTGACTCATACTATGAACTGAAGTGCCATCCCATTCCTAACCCAGAGTTCAATATGATGTCGGTCCACCTTTTGCAGCTATTACAGCTTCAACTCTTCTGGGAAGACTGTCCACAAGGTTGAGGAGAGTGTTTATAGGAATTTTTGACCATTCTTCCAAAAGCGCATTGGTGAGGTCACACACTGATGTTGGTCGAGAAGGCCTGGCTCTCAGTCTCCGCTCTAATTCATCCCAAAGGTGTTCTATCGGGTTCAGGTCAGGACTCTGTGCAGGCCAGTCAAGTTCATCCACACCAGACTCTGTCATCCATGTCTTTATGGACCTTGCTTTGTGCACTGGTGCACAGTCATGTTGGAAGAGGAAGGGGCCCGCTCCAAACTGTTCCCACAAGGTTGGGAGCATGGAATTGTCCAAAATGTTTTGGTATCCTGAAGCATTCAAAGTTCCTTTCACTGGAACTAAGGGGCCAAGCCCAGCTCCTGAAAAACAACCCCACACCATAATTCCTCCTCCACCAAATTTCACAGTCGGCACAATGCAGTCTGAAATGTACCGTTCTCCTGGCAACCTCCAAACCCAGACTCGTCCATCAGATTGCCAGATGGAAAAGCGTGATTCATCACTCCAGAGAACGCGTCTCCACTGCTCTAGAGGCCAGTGGCGGCGTGCTTCAGACATTTGCAGCTAGAATAGTCATTTACCACATTAGCAATGTATAAAGTGTATTTCTGATTAGTTTAAAGTTATCTTCATTGAAAAAAACAGTGCTTTTCTTTCAAAAATAAGGAAATTTCTAAGTGACCCCAAACTTTTGAATGGTAGTGTATATATATATATATTTATTATATTATATTTATTTTCTATACAATATACCTGCTATTATTTTACATATATTGATATAAATTCTATATATACTGCATATACTCTGCATATGTTTATCTCTGCTGCTATTTTTATGACTGTACAGTACAGACATATAAAGTACTGTACTGTACAGTACTCTTTCCAATAAGATGGACGAGCTGTCTGTGCTGTACAACCAGCCGATATACCAGGAGTGCAGCCTGTTCATCTTCACGGAGACTTGAATTACTGACAGCGTAACCGATGTTAATGTGGACCTACAAGGATTTACGGCAGTGAGAGCCGACAGAGACACAAAGGCATGCGGGAAGAGCACAGGTGTGGGACTCGTACGTTAATAACGTTGGTGGACATGTCTCTGTAAAGAAAGTTTTATGTTGCCCAGACTTGGAGCTATTAGCCGTTAGGCTCCGGCCATACTATCTACCGAGGGAGTTTAGTCACGTGATCTCTCTCTGTGTTTACATCCCTCTGAGAGCTGTCGCAGCCACTGCCTGTGAGAAAATTCACACCATCACAGCAGGGCTGCGGACACAACACCCTGAGGCTTTCATCCTGATTTCTGGTGACTTTAAGCACGTCACTCTGGACTCTACACTGGCTGACTTTCATCAGGTGGTGGATTGCACAACTCCACAAGGAGTAACAGGACAAGGAAAGTAAATTACTTGTCATTGTGACACAGCACACCACTGCACACAACGAAATGTGACCTATCACCAAAAGTGAACAGTGGGCATCTTTAAGCGCCCAGGGAGCAGTGTGTGGGGACAGTGCCTTGCTCAGAGCACCATAGTGCTAACTTGGCAGCTGGTGGACTCGAACCTGAAGCGTTCCGGACCCAAGTCCGCTTCCTTAACCACTAAGCCACCACTGCTCAATTGACAATTGACCTTCTGTATGTTAATGTGAAAAAAGCATACAGTCACTGCCCTGCCTGGTGTACGTCCAGCCACAGTACACCTCTTTGGTCCAAAGGCAGTCGATCGTCAAACATTCCATCAGGGGATGGACTCCTGAAGCTGAGGATGAACTGAGAGACTTCCTTGACACCACAGACTGGGATGTACTACTGAGTCCACATGATGAGGACATCAAGGGAGCTACCCACCGGCTTACGAATTACCTTATTTTCCGCACTATAAGACGCACTTAAAAGCCTTTAATTTTCTCAAAAGTTGACAGTGCGCCTTATAACCCGGTGCGCCTTATGTATTACTTCTGGGTGTGCTTACTGAGCTCGAACCGATTTTATAAAGCCACACAGGGCATCACACATGATGGCACACAACTGAAGCACACTGGGAGCTAACAATGACGTTGAACTCTGTTATCACAATTAGAACATAATCAACAACAATCGTTACAGTATGGTTGTGTAACCCAAATGCATGTGCCGTGCAACGTCGCTTCATGCCTCCCAACACCCGGAGACTCTACGTTGTGTTTTTGAATCGTCGATGTATGGTGCGATGCAGGACGACTTAGACGCATGGCTGTCGATTTGTTCAAAAACTCTTTTTATTTCTCCTTTTTTATCGATACAGGTAAAACACACTCTCTGCAAAACAACTTCCGCACGGAACAGCGTCAAAACAACAATACGGTGACCATCCAGAACAAAAATAGTGACAACTGCCTGACTCTGGAGGGTAGTACAAAAACAACAGCGCCCTCCTGTGTCCAACGTAGGTCACTACCCTTTTCCACAAATCTCCATCCCTATTGATCTGCGGCTCCATGCACGGCCATCTCACCGATATTGTCAAAAAGTGAAGCAAACTAATTCGGGGCTTGCCATCATTCCGGGTGGATTAACCAAAATATTTCTAACCGCTAAATATTGGTGTTAACAGGGCGTTAAAGTTAAATTGTGAGCTGCGTAGGAGCATTGGATGACAGAAGGCAACACATACACCAAGACAGGGAGGCAACGCCGGGCGAATTACGCCACTATCTGCGAATGGATCGTAGGTGTCTGGGCTAAGGTATGAGTCTTGAATGTCGTCCAAGCTTTCATGAAGGCTGGAATCATCACTGAACAGCTAATTAACAGCAACGAGACTGACTCGGATAATGACGAGAGGGATCAGGCCATGCTTGATTGGCTGTTTTGTTTCGCTTAATGCGCCTTATAACCCGGTGCGCCTTATGGTCCGAAATACAGTATCTTCATTTCTGTTTGGATGTGGTTGCCCATGCAAAGACTGTACAGTGTTACCCTAATAACAAACCATGGGTAACACAGGAAGTCAAAGATGTCCTCAACAGGAAGAAGGAAACCTTCAGGAGTAACAACAGGGAGGCGATGAGAACAGCACAGAGGGAGGTGAAACGCTGCCTGAAGGAGGCTAAGGACATCTACAGGAGGAAAGTGAAGCAGAAACTGCAACAAAACAACATGAAGGAGGTCTGGGATGGTGTGAGACCCATCACAGGCAATAAAACTAAGACCAGCTCAGAGGAGGGGAGAGTGGAGAAGGCAAACAGTTTGAACAACTTCTTCAATCAGTTCAATCACTACCCCCCCCACCCACCGCAGCCTCCTCTGCTCCCTCTTTCAGTGGCCTACCACCCAAGCTCCACCACATCACACCTTCCACTCTGCCGGTACCAACACCACCTTCAACCTGCCCACCTGCAACTCCTCTACTCTCATCCCACAACACTCATCCCCCAACCCCTCCTTCTCTCCTCTCCTCTTCTCCTCCTCTCTTCCTTCCCTCTTCTATCCCCCCTTCTCTCCCCTTCTTCCTTCCTACCCCTCCTCCTCTCCCCCTTTATCACACCCCCCCATCACAGCCGACCAAGTAAGGAGAGAACTGAGCAAGCTCAGACCTTGGAAGGTAGCAGGCTCAGTCGAGTGTGTCCACGGCTACTGAAGACCTGCGTTGCTGAACTCGGGGAGCCACTTCAACGGAGCTACAACCTGAGTCTTCAACTAGGGAGAGTGCCAACCATCTGGAAGACGTTATGCATCGTTCCAGTTCCCAAAAAGAACTGGCCCAGCAAGCCGAACGACTTCCGACCCGTGGCGCTCACATCACACCTGATGAAGACTCTGGAGCGGCTCATCCTCCACCTCCTCAGGCTGGACGTGCAACATGCCCAGCACAACTTACAGTTTACCTACAGAGCGGAGGTCGGTGTAGAGGATCCCATCCTCTACCTCCTACACCAAGCCCACTCACATCTGGACAGAGGGAGTTGCGCGCGTGAGAATCATCTTCTTGGATTTTTCTAGCGCCTTCAACACCATCCAGCCACTCCAGGATAAACTGACGCAAATGTAAGTGGACCCCTGTCTTGTTGCCTGTATTTCCAGCTACCTCATGGACAGACCACAGTATGTCAGGCTGAATGACATCACGTCTGACACTGTGGTCAGCAACATCGGAGCACTGCAGGGGACGGTGTTGTCCCCTCTCCTCTTCACCCTATACACCTCGGCCTTCTAGTACAACTCGGAGCTGTGCCACACCCAGAAGTTTGCAGATGACACAGCCATCGTGGGGTGTATTAAGGATAACATTGAGGAGGAGTACAGGCGCCTCGTGAGGAACTTTGTTGTATGGAGTAAATCCAACTATCTGCAGCTCAATACCTCCAAGACCAAGAAGCTGGTCATAGACTTTGGGAAATCCAAACAAAAACTCTGACCAGCTCTTATTGAGGGTCAGGAGGTGGAGGTCGTGGAGACCTATAAATACCTTGGGCTATGGTTGGACAACAAGCTGGACTGGGCACACAACAGTAGGCAGCTGTACAAGAAGGCCCAGAGTAGACTGTACTTCCTGTGGAGGCTCAGGTCTTTCAACATCTGCAGGAAGCTCCTGAAAATGTTTTATTAGTCTGTGGTTGCCAGTGTTTTCATACGCTGTGATGTGCTGGGGGAGCAGCACATCAAAGAAGGACTTACACAGATTGGAGAAGCTGATCAGGAAGTCTAGCTCTGTGGTG
>NC_024327.1:11996309-12000153 GCF_000523025.1 Cynoglossus semilaevis | reverse complement strand
TGGTCATAGACTTTGGGAAATCCAAACAAAAACTCCGACCAGTTCTTATCAAGGGTCAGGAGGTGGAGGTCGTGGAGCCCTATAAATACCTTGGGCTGTGGTTGGACAACAAGCTGGACTGGGCACACAACAGTAGGCAGCTGTACAAGAAGGCCCAGAGTAGACTGTACTTCCTGTGGAGGCTCAGGTCTTTCAACATCTGCAGGAAGCTCCTGAAAATGTTTTATTAGTCTGTGGTTGCCAGTGTTTTCATACGCTGTGATGTGCTGGGGGAGCAGCACATCAAAGAAGGACTTACACAGATTGGAGAAGCTGATCAGGAAGTCTAGCTCTGTGGTGTGCACCAAACTGCACCCTCTGGTGACAGTGGCAGAGAAGAGAACACTTGGCAAACTGCTCGCCATCTTGGACAGTGCCACTTATCCGCTGCACACTGTCATCAGTAATCAGAGGAGTCTGTTCAGTGACAGGCTCCTCATTCCAAAGAGCAGGACCAATAGACTTAAAAAGTCTTTTGTCCACCGGGCAATTAAGCTGTTTAACTCTTCACTGGCTGAAAGGAGGGCGAACAAACGACTGGTGGATGGGGAGTGCAATAACCCAACAATAATTTCAGTGCAATAACCACAATCTCCATTTGCATTAATTTTATATTTCAATAAACCACTGTATTTCTGTCAGGTATATTCTAACATATGACGACAAAGTAACAAGAACAAAAGACGTCTTGATCTTTTTCTTGCAACGGGAGAGTGCAGCTTCCTCATCAACTCTGAGTAGCCGCACCCTTCCTCTGCTCTTTTATTGAGTTTATAAAAGTATCAGATTACAGATCATGTGATCAGGTGTGAGTATATGGATGGATATGGAGTAAGAAGGTGGATGTGAATGTGGGTGTGAATGGGGTGTGACTGTGTCTGGTAATTTTCCATCAGTCTTGAGGACACTAGATTGTAATATGAGAAGCAAACAGCTTCTTAAAGTGACAGTACAGCATGAAGCAATGATTATAAATGAAATTCTTCCAACAATTTCATCTTTTTATTCTATTATAGGTATACGTTTATGTATGTGTATATATATATTCTCACACAATGCTGATGTATGTGTATGTCTGTACATGTGTATGCATACTTGATGTATATTTATGTGTGTAGGTATATATGTATGTGTGTGTGCGCATATGTATATATATATAGTGCATATGTGGATGTGAGCGTATGTATGTGTATGTATATATATGCATATTTATAACTTATACTGTGTATAAATATATTACTAATATCTATCCTATATAATATTATATATGTATAGTAGCTCTTAGTAATAATGGTTGTATAAATCTGGTCGACACCCCATACACTAATATATCTGCTGGAACTGCCTATATAGCTACAGTATGTCACAAAAGTGAGTACACCCCTCACATTTCTGCAGAGATTTCATTATAATGTTTAATAGAACAACAGTGAAGAAACATCGCTTTGACACAATGAAAAGTAGTCTGTGTAAAGCTTATATAGCAGTGTAAATGTATTTTTCCCTTCAAAAAAATTCAAAATATAGCCATTAATAGCTAAACCCCTGGCAACAAAAGTGAGTACACCCTAAAGACACTACACCCCTAAATGTCCAAACAAAGCACTGCTTGTCATTTTCCCTCCAAAATACCATGTGACTCGTTACTCTTACTAGGTCTCAGGTGTGAATAGGGAGCAGGTGTGTTCAATTTGTAGTACAGCTCTCACACTCTGTCATACTGGTCACTGAAACTCCCAAGATGGCACACGTTGGGGAGTTGCATTTCATTGAGGGAAACATGAACTCAAGCATGTACTGTGAAATACTGGAGCAGAGAATGATCCCCTCCCTCCGGAAACTGGGTCGCAGGGCAGTGTTCCAGCATGACAATGACCCCAAACACACCTCTAAGATGACCACGGCTTTTCTAAAGGGGCTAAGGGTAAAGGTGATGGACTGGCCAAGCATGTCTCCAGATCTAAACCCAATAGAACATCTTTGGGGCATCCTCAAGCGGAAGGTGGAGAAGCACAAGATCTCGAATATCCCCCAGCTCCGTCATGTTGTCATGGAGGAGTGGAAGAGCATTCCAGTGGCAACCTGTGAGGCTCTGGTGAAATCCATGCCCAGGAGGATTAAGGCGGTTCTGCAAAATCATGGTGGCCACACAAAATATTGACACTTCAGGAACTTTCACTTTAGGGTGTACTCACTTTTGTTGCCAGGGGTTTATATATATATATTGAGTTTTTTTGAGGGGGAAAATGCTGTAAAAACACTGCTATATAAGCTTTACACAGACTACTTTTCATTGTGTCAAAGCGATGTTTCTTCAGTGTTGTTCAATTAAACATTATAATGAAATCTCTGCAGAAATGTGAGGGGTGTACTCACTTTTGTGACATACTGTAACTGTTTATCTAATTTAATTATTTAATTACGCAACTATTTAGACTGTTCATATATTTAAACTATTTATATACCTGTTAACATCCTTATAATTATACTAGTTAGGCTTAAATATACATATACATACCATAGAGACAATGTGGTATACTTAGTGTACATACAAATATATGTATATAACAATGGTAAACCAGCCACTAGGGTACACGAATTAGTGTTTTATAGTGCCGGTCCCAAGCCCGGATAAATGGTGGTGCGTCAGGAAGGGCATCCGGTGTAAAACCTTTGCTAAATCAAAGAATGCGAATTAAAACGTTTTCCCTACTGGATCAGCCGGGGCCCGGGTCTAAAACGACCGCCAACAATGCTGTTGACCTACAGGGCACTGATGAAAATTGGGCTACTGTTGGTCAAAGACAGAGAAGAAGAGGAGGACATTTGGTTAGGAGAAAAAGAGAAAAGAGGAAGGATAGAAGTTATGGTCTGAAGTTTAGAACTCTGAATGTAGGTACAATTACAGGGAAAAGTAGAGAAATAGCTGATGTGATGGAGAGAAGAAAATACATTTTCAGGTGGACCAGGTGGAAGGGCAACAAGGCTAGAAACATTGGAGGAGGCTACAAACTATTTTACCATGGTTTGGATAGGAAGAGAAATGGAGTAGGGGTTATCCTAAAGGAAGAATATGCAACAAATGTGGTGGATGTGAAACGAGAGTCAGACATGTTGATGTGTGTGTGTAGGGAGAAATAGAAGTGATGATGAATGTTGTCAGTGGTTATGCCCCACAGTTGGGCTGTGAGTTGGAAGAAAATGAGAAGTTCTGGAATGAGCAGGATTGGGTGATAGAGTGCATCCCCAGGGGAGAGAAAGTGGTGATTGGAGCAGACTTTAATGGTCATGTAGGGGAAGGGAACAGAGGTGATGAGGAAGTGATAGACAGGTTTGGTGTTAGGGATAGAAACTTGGAAGGACAGGGAGTGGTAGATTTCACAAAGAGAATGGAAATGGCTGTGGTAAACACCTATTTCCAAAAGAAAGGGGAACACAGGGTGACTTTAAGGATGGAGGCAGGTCCACACAGACTAGATATATTATATAGATATATAATAGATTATATTCTATGTAGAAGAGGTAATCTGAGGGAGACTAGAGACTGTAAAGTGGTGGGAGGCAAGCGTGTAGCCAAACAACATCGGATGGTAGTGTATAAGATGACGATGGAGGTGAAAAAAAGGAAGAGAGTGAAGACAGAGCAGAAGATCAAGTGGTGGGAATTAAAGAAAGAGAAATGTTGTGAAGACTTCAGGAAGGAAGTAAGGGCAGTTCTGGGCTGTGTTGAGGAATTTCCAGATGTTTGGGAGACTACAGCTGCAGTGATTAGGGAGACAGGTAGGAAGGTGCTAGGTATGTCCTC
>NC_024327.1:11987896-11995095 GCF_000523025.1 Cynoglossus semilaevis | reverse complement strand
AGAGAGAGAGAGAGATGTTGCCTCTTAGCTACCAAGCAAGCGACTGAGCCCTTGAGGCGTGTTCACATACGCGACTGCGCAGTGGAAGAAGAACTGCGAGGTAGAAGGAACGGCAACAGGAAACACGTGAGGCGTGTATGCGCTCACGGAGGTGTGAATGGGTGTTGTGTACGCGCACCAAGATGCGCTCAGGTACAATGAAACAGTGCTTGTGATGTTATCAAAGTATATGGGGGAAGGGAGGCGTACCGCGTGGTCTACTCCAGACAAAGGACTTTGTCGGAGTTTTCCTGATCCCAATACTGATAACGTTACAAGTTAACACTGAAATACTGACGGTGTACAAGAGTATAAGACCGAGTCAGGAGGTTAGAAAAGAAGTGCATGCAACAGCCTAGCTATAAAAGCAGCACAGATTTCAGACAACAAAATTCAATATGCGTACTTAAACTGTCCCTAAGTTTAAATAGCACTTAACAATACTACAGATTAACTAACGTGCCCAAATGCCAGCCTTACTGTAGTGAACGTCTGCTCGTATTTAGAGGGTAGTGGAAAGTCCGTGCTTCTTGGGTCCTTGCCAGAGCTGGGGACGTCCGTCTGGTTCCACTGTGTCCAGAGAGTCCTCTTGGTTCCGAAAGTCCGTTTCAGGAGGAAAAGTCTCTGACTGTCGATGTGCCGGTTCACACGAATACCGTTAGAAGGAATCCTGTCGCTTCTAACTTTTCAATAACTGCTTTGGTCGCAGCGCTACGTTACTTGTGTAACTTAATTACCGGTTAACTCAGTTAAGAAAAAGACGCTACTAGTGCATTTATCACCGTGGGCAATGGTGTCTACAAAAGCGCGTTGGTTCTTAGTCTTCTGAGACGAGCAGGTTTCTCTTTTCATCAGGGGTCCTACGGAGCGAAAGTCCTGAACAGAGAGAATGAAATTGGGGCTGGCCCCCCAATTTAAAGGTTGCGGAGGTTACTGATCGTGACGTATGTGGATTTACCGGAAGCTGTGGAATTATGGGAGTTCGAGTCCTTGAAAGGACTGTTGTAGTACCTACATTAAGCTTTGAGCACTGAGGGACACCTCAGTGCAGTTCTGAATGTAACCATTGTTCTGCACTCCTTGCTGCAAGTAAAACTTTGAGATCTCGTATTTGATTCTTTATTTGATTTTTATTTGATTCTTTGTGTGTTAGGAAACTGGGGTATGAACTAACAGCATTTTTACAGTCCTATCTAACAGAAAAAGTTTCCTGACAGACAGTGAGAGAACAGAAGAGAACTGACTGGAGTACAAAGAGAGGACAAGGGAGGTGAAGAGGGAAGTGGCCAAGGCCAAACAAAAGGCATATGAGGAGTTGTATGAAAGTTTGGACACAAAGGAAGGAGAAAAGGAGTTGTATAGATTGGCGAGACAGAGAACTCGAGCTGGAAAGGATATGCAGCAGATGAGGTTGATTAAGGACAGAGATGACAGGACGGTGGTGAGACCAGCCATGATGTATAGTTTAGAGACACTAGCAATAGGCAAAAGACAGGAGGTGGAGCTGGAGGTGACAGAGTTAAAGATGCTAAGATTCTCTTTAGGAGTGACAAGGATGGACAGGATCAGGAATGAGGTCATTAGAGGGACAACACAGACAGGAAGGGTTGGAGAACAAGCTAGAGAAGCCAGATTGAGATGGTTTGGACATGTGCAGAGGAGGGACAGTGGATACATTGGTAGAAGAATGTTAGAGATGGAGCTACCAGGTAGGAGAAAAAGAGGAAGGCCAAAGAGGAGATATTTGGATGCAGTGAGGGAGGACATGCAGATAGTTGGAGTCAGAGTATCTATCTGTCTATCTATCTATCTATATTTGCATCTAATCAACTGTGGAACTACATCTACAGAAACTAGTGCTAATGGTAATCATGTATTTATCTAGATTATAGATTTGTGTTATTAAGTCTATAGATCTGTGTTAGATGTAGCACCAAAGAGTTCCTGGGGAAACAATGTCATCACATTTTATGTGTGTATATGGGTGAAAAGATAATAAAACCCACTTGAACTTGAGCTTGAAATTATATTAAAAAATACATATGTAATACTAGTTTTTATGACTACTAATAATTAAGGAATTAACATACATCTCTAGGATGCGCTGGGATGAATCATCAGTGATGTTCCTGGGGTCATCGGGGGTTTCGGGTCTTTCAACATCATACCCCCTCACACACAGGTGACCAAGTCCCAGCCGCTGTAGTCCACGGGCTTGCCCTCTTGCTCCAAAGCCATCGAGTGGCTTTTTCTCCGGCTTCAGTGATGGAACGGATGGCTCCCCTCTTGACAGCTCCTGTAACTCCCAGCCCTGCCAGAGCTTTACAGATAGAACAGCTAGCAAACCTCCTGCAGCCCACCTCAATTGGTTTGCAGTGAGCCCGTCAGCCCCAGCTTCTGCACTCCTCCACCAGGTCCTGGTACTTTGCCATCTTCCTCTCATGCGCCTCCTCCAGAGTTCTGGAGAAGTCTTCCTGGGCCGGAGTCTACTGGAGAGGATGGCTGAGGCGACTGCTTCGGCAACTGCCTTGAGCACCTGGTCGTGGCACCAGCGGTAGCCACCATCAGCCAAGGCCTTGGGACAGCTGCTAAGGAGGTGTTGCAGGGATCCTCTTCCTGCACACAGGGGGCAGGCCGGTGTCTCGCTCTTGCCCCAGGTGTGTAGGTTTGCTGGGCTGGGCAGGGTGTCATAGACAGCCTGGACCAGGAAACTGATGTGGTAGCTATCAGCACACCACAAATCTGGCCACAAGATTTTTCACTGCTGCCTCTTTTTCCACCTTGTCCAGGCTCCCTGATGCCTGAGTCCCACCATCTTACTGGCTCTCACCTCCTCAACACCTGCGCGCACTTCCTCCTGGAAGAGATGTTGCTGTTCCCTGCTGACTGCTTGGAAAGGAGTGTGTGCCGTGCCTCTGCCACCTGTAGCTCTCTGGCAGCGCTCCACTTCCTGCCTGTGCGGATCTCGATGCCAGCTGCTGCCACCTTGTGGTCCCTTGAGTCTCTGTACTGCATGGCCCCCTAGTGCAAGGCCACTAAAGGGGAGTTGGAGGGTGTTGGTAGACCCATACAGGGCAGCACTGCTCAGGCTTCTCGGCAAGCCAAGCCACCTTCGTAGATAACTGCTGAGCTTCTTCTCCAAAGCTTCCACAGTTGACATTAGGACAACGTACAGCAGTAGTGGCCATAAAACCCTGGGAAGAATGACATGCTGGTAGATCCATGCCTTGAAGAGACCAGGCAGTCCAGATTTGTCAACCTCGGTGAGCCAAACTCCTAGATCACCACAGGTCCTCTGGATGGCAGCTATGTCCTACAAGCTGCAGTCAAAGAGTTTCCCCAAACTCTTGACTGGCTTTTCCGACAGTGTTGGAATTATGGTCTCCGAGATCTTGAACCGGAACTTGTCCACGCCTTTTCCCTTCTTCAAGACCAAGGACCTAGACCAGGGGTCGGCAACCCAAAATGTTCAAAGAGCCACGTGACTACTCTGCTGTACGATATTTGGTGCTTTAAGTTTAACTTCCATTACAATATTAATGTATTGTTGTGTTGCACTGATGAAATTATAGAAATACAATAAAGAAATCCAATTTTTGGTGTCTTTTATTTTGAGGATTCGAAAAAACAAAAACAAAATGGAATGTGCATAATAGGCCTCCTGTAATTTCAGACCTCCCCATGAAAAAAAATGCAGTTCGCAGCTTCCCCCCCCCCCGCCCCCCCCAATCTGGGCAACAGAGTGCAATAAAACTTAGGTTGCAGTTAAAACGCAGGCTGCAATTATAAAAATAAAACAGCACCCTTTTGAAAAGGTAGGTAGGCTATATAAAACAAAAATAAGCTTGTTTAATTACGATTTCAGTGCATTTCTGTGCATTATCCTTTTCTCTTTAGTTTTCTGCAAATGCCAAGTTAAGTAGCCTAAGTCAGTGCAAATGAATAAAAGGCAGAACAATCCTTTTCTCTTTTCCCCCTTATGGTGGCAACGGACACAAATGAATAGGCTACAATTGCAAACGAGTAATAAAACACCCCTGCCATTAAAAGGCAGCTTGCTTCGCCACAGCCTTCGTTATTTTTGCTGTGTGCTTAGGGTCATTGTCTTGTTGGAAGTTGAACCTTCGGCCCAGTCTGAGATCCTGAGCACTCTGGAAGAGGTTTTCTTCCAGGATATCTCTGTACTTGGCCGCATTCATCTTTCCTTCGATTGCAACCAGTCATCCTGTCCCTGCAAGCATTCATGTGTCTTGCACTGAGGAGAGGCTTCTATCGGGCCACTCTGCCATATAGCCCCGACTGGTGGAGGGCTGCAGTGGTGGTTGACTTTCTACAACTTTCTCCCATCTACTGACTGCATCTCTGGAGCTCAGCGACAGTGATCTTTGGGTTCTTCTTTACCTCTCTCACCAAGGCTCTTCTCCACCGATTGCTCAGTTTGGCCGGAGGGCCAGGTCTAGGAAGAGTTCTGGTCGTCCCAAACGTCTTCGATTTAAGAAGTTTGGAGGCCACTGTGCTCTTAGGAACCTTAAGTGCAGCAGATAATTTTTTGTAACCTTGGCCAGATCTGTGCCTTGCCACATTTCTGTCTCTGAGCTCTTCAGGCAGTTCCATTGACCTCATGATTCTCACTTGCTCTGCCAACCACTGAGCTGTAAGGTCTTATATAGACAGCTGTGTGGCTTTCCTGATCAAGTCCAATCAGTATAATCAAACACAGCTGGACTCCAATGAAGGTGTAGAACCATTTTAAGGATGATCAGAAGAAACGGACAGTACCTGAATTAAAAATATGAGTGTCACAGCAAAGGGTCTGAATACTTATGACCATGTGATATTTCAGTTTTTATTTATTAATAAATCTGCAAAAATGTCAACAATTCTGTGTTTTTCTGTCAATATGGGGTGTTGTGTGTACATTAATGAGGAAAAAAATGAACTTAAATGATTTTAGCAAATGGCTGCAATGTAACAGAGTGAAAAATTTAAGGGGGGCTGAATACTTTCCGTACCTACTGTATGTGTATGTGGGTGAAAAGATAATAAAACCCACTTGAACTTGAGCTTAAAATTATATATTAAAAATACATACTGTATGTAATACTAATTATTATGACTAATAATAAATAAAGTTATTTAGAGAAAAATATATTTGCTCACATTTTATTGCACTTCTTAAACGATACTTAATAAATTCCAGTTGGTACTTAAATCCAATCAATGTGTTTTTGCTAATTGGCCTTCTAGTTTGTACTAGTTAGTCATAAGACATTGGGGGGTTGATTTTTTTTAGTGGTTAAAGAGATTTATCATATTGCTCAATGGTACAGAGGCCACAGCAGTGAAATTTTTACTTTTCTTGTTGACTAAATGCTGTTGCTCCTCTCCACCTGAGGTATTTACTTGCCCTGACTAACAACAGTGAGTTCAGCCTTCAGGAAGTGTGGAAAGCGCATGTGTGCAAATCATTTGGAACATAAGGCAATAAAAGAATAAACTTTAAGAGCATAGTGTGGCACAGTAATTTTGTTTAATTAATACAATTTTTTTTGTTTGTGAAATCTTGATTAAAAATCGAATCTTTTTATAATATATTGTAAATTGTTGAATAAACCAAAAACATACTTTCACCTTGTAAGCGTGTAATTCATAAGGACAGATTTTGTTTTAAATTAAATTATCTCATAAATCATAAAAGTGCATATTTTTTGTTTGAAAATAGGGGAGGGGCTCTGCTGACCACAACCAGTGGCCCTGGTTTTCATCTTATGGTCCCATTCATCACCACATACAAGTCTGTTCAGGTTAGTCAGTGACAAACTGATTAAACCCTGAAAAAATAAAACGAATTTTTCTTAAATGTTTTATACAGAGTAATAAGTTAAATATACAGTTTAATAAGCCCACGTCACACAAAAAAGTTTGGGCACCCCTGACAATTTCTAATACTTCCATTTATAAATCATTGGGTGTTTGGATCAGCAACTTCATTCTGGTTAATCAAAAAACTGATGGACAGTAATATTTTAGAAGTGAAACTAGGTTCATTGGACTAACAGAAGATGTGCAATATGCATCAAAACAAAATTACACAGGTGCAAAAATTTGGGCACCCATGTCATTTTGTTGATTTGAATACCTGTAACTTCTTAGCACCGGTTTAATGGAACACAAAATTAGCTTGATGAGCTCATCAAGCCTTGAACCTCATAGACAGGTGCATCCAATCATGAGAAAATGTATTTAAGGTGGCCAATTGCTTGTTTGTTTCTCTTTGATTCTCCTGTGAAGAGTGGCAACATGGGGGCCTCAAAACAGCTCTCAAATGACCTGAAAGAAAAGAATATCATGGTTTAGGAAAAGGCTACAAAAATCTATCTCAGAGATTTCAGCTGTCAGTTTCCACTGTGAGGAACATAGTGAGGAAATGGAAGACCACAAGCACAATTCTTGTTAAAGCCAGAAGTAGCAGGCCAAGAAAAATATCAGAGAGGCAATGGCGAAGGATGGTGAGACAAGACAACCCACAGACCACCACCAAAGAACTACAACATCATCTTGCTGCAAATGGTGTCACTGTGCGTCGTTCAACTATTCAGCGCACTTTGCACAAGGAGGAGCTGTATGGGAGAGTGATGCGGAAGAAGCCTTTTCTGTGCCCATGCCACAAAAAGAGTCGCTTGAGGTATGTTAAAGCCCATTTGGACAAGCCAGCTTCATTTTGGAACAATGTACTGTGGACTGATGAAACAAAGATTAAGTTATTTGGTCATAACAAGGGGTGTTATGCATGGCGGCAAAAGAACACAGCATTCCAAGAAAAGCACTTGCTACTAGTGATGTGCGGATTGATCCTGAAATATCGATACTTCCGATTCTGGATCTTTATGCTCTGAAATCGATTCTGAAATCAAAATATCGATACTTACGCATTCTGAGATGAGGTGTATCCTAAACAGAAACACGGTGAAAAGTATCCAAATTATTGAGATGTTGTCTAAGTGACGCTCGGTTGGTGGGACTACTTCTTCTTCCGCCTGGGTGTGTGCGTCATGCGTAAGCACAGGGGCTCTACTCCGTGCTCTCACTCAGTCACTATTGATGAGAATTTCGGCTCTTTTTTAGAGAACCGGTTCTTTTGGCTCGGTTCACTGAAAAAC
>NC_024327.1:11973762-11987625 GCF_000523025.1 Cynoglossus semilaevis | reverse complement strand
ATACCAGCCCGAATTTTACGCGGTATCGGATCGGAAGGGAAATTGGTGGTATCGAACATCACTACTTGCTACCCACAGTAAAATTTGGTGCTGTGGGGCTGTGTGGCCAGTCATGGTACTAGGAATCTTGTTAAAGTTGAGGGCACATGGATTGCACTAAATATCAGCAGATTCTTGAGAATAATAATAATAATCAGTCACAAAGTTGAAGTTCCGCTGAGGCTGGATATTTCAACAAGACAACGACCCAATTTTTTTATTTTTTATATTTTATAATTTATAAATGGAAATATTGGATATTGTCAGGGGTGCCCAAACTTTTTCATACCGCTGTAACTGGCATAGAGAAACAGAATCTAGATGTACTGCTGATAACTGCTGTGTCATTACTCAATTTCAATACCAATTCACTGATATTTGTCTGCACATGATTTAAACTTAGTTAGTGTTATTTTAAAATGTTCTCTGTTTTTGGTTGTTCAGTTTTGTGACTTGTAAATTTTATTTTTTACAATGCCTACTTAGTTTAGTATCATTACAGAAATAGTGGAATGGAAAAAAGCACACCTTTCCAAAAAACCTATGCCATGCTTCCAAAATCCACCCTCGCACACACATTGCTCTGTTTCATTCCACTCACATGGTCTGAAGACCAAACCACACTAATCCCAGTCTTGTAAAGAAAATAACAGAGTTACTGTTTCTGGTTCCTACAGTTTTGGTGTTTTTTTTTCAATCATCTCTACAAATGAAGTTAAATGTATAACTTTGTTTTCTTGGCTCTTAGACCACGCTGCAGACAGCAAAGGTGAAGAATGTACCATGTGGCACAAGGTAGAGTTTCCCTTGACCATATTTTGCAATATCAGCTGTTGTGTGATATGTGGTTAATCCAAACGAGTCTGTACCACAGGCCAAAAGATGATACCCTTGACCACACACCACTGTCGTGGACACAAATATTTGAACAGTAAAATGTTTTTTTTTTTTCCCTTCTTCTTTTGATTTATTTTAGTGGAGGAGTGATGATTTACTTTGACCGTATAGAAGTAGTGAACTACCTCATTCCATCAGCAGGTAAACTAAAAAATGATCAACTGTCAATGTGTTTTACTCTGCAATGTTCTCACACTGTCTGACAGAAGATTTCATCTTCATGGAGCTCACACAATGTCTCCACACGGTGATTGCTGTAATTTCTGCTTGGTCTGATCCTCACTTTCCTCATTGCAGTGTATGACATAGTGAGAAACTTCACAGCCGACTACGATAAAGCTCTAATATTCAACAAGGTGCACCATGAGCTCAACCAGTTTTGCAGTGCTCACTTGCTGCAGGAAGTCTACATCGTCTTCTTTGGTAGGTCTAAAAGGTCAAAGGTTTTGTCCCATCCTCTCAGTGTTACAGTGTTATCTAAAAAGATATATATATTTTGACAATGTTATCTGTTTGGATCTGAAATCATATCCACGGTTTGTGCTCCTCCCACTCCTCTCTCACTTTGCTTTTTCTCTCAGACCAAATCGATGAAAATCTGAAGCTGACGCTGCAAGAAGATCTAACTTCCATGGCCCCTGGACTCATCATACAGGTACAGTGTCACTAAAAAAAGGACCCTTACAGTATGTAGGCCACATGTGAAACATCTTTCAACAAACTCATAGCAGATATGTGAGTTATTGTCAGCCATATTTGAGGAAGTACTGTGCCCCAGATCTGGCAAACAGGTGGACAGCATAAGTGCTATTACTCGTGCTGTTCAGAACATACAGTTAGACTGTATGTTAGACTGTATGTTCTGAATGAGCAGTTATGTATCAAACTAAAAGTCTCAAAATTATTATTTTAAATATCCACAGAAAAAACTGTAGGTGGAGCTGCTGTTGCTTTACGTTGAACTTATAAGTTGTTGCTGCAACTTTTGTAAGAAAGATTGATTTCTGCTTCTGGATCTTCCAGACTCCACACCCACACACTGGTTATAATTTTTACTGTAAAACTTATTTGTTTTAATGTTTAACACAACACTGAGGTTTTTCTTCTTTGGCATCATATTTCCATCGAATCTCCAGAAACTCTTGACTAAACTGTTGAACTTAATAAAAAAAATCAACCAACAATCAAACAGATCAAGGCAGTATTGAGCAACTCTAAGAGTTCCAGGGCTGTGTTCCAGCTGCTGGTTATCCTTTTTTTCCCTTACCAACAGACTTCTTTAGTATTTATTTGTCTTTCTTTGGTCAACAGGCAGTGCGTGTGACAAAGCCTAACATCCCAGAGAGTATTCGTCGAAACTACGAACTCATGTGAGTCCCCTGGTTTTTTCCACTGACTAATAACAAATCCTGAAGCTTTGGTGAGTACTGTATTTGTTTTTCCTCGCAAATGTATGGTCAGGACATTGTTTCAACTCTCCCTGCCAAAAGAGAAGAATCTTGTCATGATGAGAACATGATGTGTTTTCATGAGTCAGCAGGATGTCCAAGGTTCTCAAGAAAATGGAGATTTATTGTAAATCTAAGGCTAATTAAGGGAGAAGCATTTGAGTAGCAAACAGTGAAGATCTAAAGATGAGGTTTGAATTATCCTCTCTCTCGGGAATACTGCAGAAATATGTAAGCTGCAGGCACTGCTCTTTGAGATAAACATTTATTTTACGATAATCATATGCGTAATGAGCTTTGTTGGGCTGTATTAAATTGTGTGGTGGGCAACATGCTGTCGCAGGCCTTCAAACTGACATATCTAATGAAGAGCAACATTTACTTCCATATGGATACAGTGAGGTCAATAAGTATTTGATCACCCTGTGATTTTGCAAGTTCTCCCACTCAGAAATCATGGAGGGGCCTGAAATTTTCATCGTAGGTGCATTTCCACTGTGAGAGACAGAATCTAAAAAAAATCACATATGATTTTTGAAGTTTGAAGTTGTTTGAAGTTACTGTGTCAAATAAGTATTTGATCACTTGAGTCAAACAATTTTAATATTTGGTACAGAAGCCTTTGTTAAGAATTACAGAGGTCAAACAGTTCCTGTAATTCTTCACCAGGTTCGCACACACTGCAGCAGGGATTTTGGCCTACTCCTCCGTACAGATCTTCTCTAGATCTGTCAGATCTAGGGGCTGTCGCTGAGCAACACGGAGTTCAGCTCCCTCCAAAGGTTTTCTATTGGATTTAGGTCTGGAGACTGGCTAGGCCACTCCAGAACCTTGATATGCTTCTTACGGAGCCACTCCTTGGTTTTCCTGGCTGTGTGCTTTGGGATATTGTCATGTTGGAAGACCCAACCACAACCCATCTTCAATGCTCTGACTGAGGGAAGGAGGTTTTTGCCCAATATCTCACAATACATAGCCCCGTTCATCCTCTCCTTAATACAGTGCAGTCATCCTGTCCCCTGTGCAGATAAAAACCCTCAGAGCGTGATGCTTCCACCCCCATGCTTCTCTGTAGGTATGGTATTATTGGGATGATACTCATCCTTCTTCTTCCTCCAAACACGGCGAATGGAGCTCCTCTGGATCATTAGATGGTCACTGGCAAACTTGACATGGGCTGACTTTAAGCAGAGGAACCTTCCATGCGACGCATGATTTTAAACTATGACGTTTTTGTGTATTACTGATAGTAGCCTTAGAAACGGTGGTCCCAGCTCTCGTCACGTCATTGACCAGCTCCTCTCGTGTAGTTCTTGGGCTGATTCTTCACCTTTCTTAGCATCATTGATACCCCACGAGGTGAGATCTTGCGTGGGGCCCCAGTCCGAGGGATATTAACAGTCATCATTAGCCTCTTCCATTTTCAATTGCTCCAGCAGTTGTTCTTTTCTCACCAAGCTGCTTGGCAATTGCCCCGTAGCCTTTTCCAGCTTTGTGAAGGTCTGCAATTTTGTCTCTTGTGTCTTTTGACAGCTCTTTGGTTTTGCCCATGTTGGATAGCTAGACTTTGCCTGATTGTGGGGTGCACAGGTGTCTTTATGAAAGCGAACAACCTCAAACAGGTGCTACTAAATTAGAATCATGATCAGAATGTGTAAATAGAATTCATAGTTAGTTACCAAAGTGTGTTAAACCAAAGTGTGGTGAACCATAAACTGTTATCTAAGTGTGTTAAATAATGGTCTGCTTGACAGGAGTAGGTTTTTTACAATGTAGGTCCAACTGCCCAGTACTTGTGAAACTTTCTCTATAAAAGGAGCTGCAGTCCTCATACACTTCGGGACTTAGGTGAGCCAGCTCTGCGAAGCTGTTGGTCTCTCTGCTCCCCCTCGCAGCGAGTAAAAAGTACAACATTGTCAGGTGTGGTTCTTTTCAGGTCATTCTATCTGCGGCAGTTAGATGACAACAGTGGTGACTGAATAACGTAATTTTCGGCACCAACAGAATGTAGTTGGACTATTTAAAAGCAGAATAACAGGTCTTTGAGGGTCAGAAATCTGGCTGATAAGCAAGTGATCAAATACTTATTTGACACAGTAATATACAAAAATATTGTTGAAAAATCATACAATATCATTTCCGGATTTTTTTTTCTTATGCCAACGGTCAAAACATTGATTGCTTCATATTCCAATAATTGTAATAAAGTAAAGAAAAGTCTAACAATAAAAACTTGTGGTGTAAATACATTTAAATTAACGATTCCAGCACTTGTACTTTACACTGTAATTACACATTTACACCTGGAGGCTAAATGTCTCTGAATGTAAACAGAAGCACCAGAAAGTAATGTGTGTGTCTACACTGTCCTGCCCACTTTCGCCATGCTCACATATCCCCTCTACACTCTAAACCCTAAGCCACACTAAATGGCTCTTTATTATTTTGTAGGGAGAGTGAGAAGACAAAACTGCTGATCTCTCAACAGACGCAGAAGGTGGTGGAGAAGGAGGCGGAAACTGAAAGGATCAAAGCTGTGATAGGTGTGAAAAGAGGGTTTTTTTTGATAATGGAGAAGTGGTGAAATGTGATTTTGGTAACAGTTAATTTCTGACCCCTGATTGGCAGAGGCTGAGAAAGTGGCACAAGTAGCAGAAATCAAGTTTGAACAGAAGATGATGGAGAAAGAAACTGAGAGGAAGATCTCTGGAATCGAAGGTTGGTGTCCAGGTCTTTTTTTTACTTGAAACATGAATTCATCAAAAACACGCGTCCACAATAAACATCAGCTGGAGAGAACCATGTTCCTTAAAAAGGTGTAGATGCACTGAAAACAGGCCTATTTGTGCAGTCTGGGTCGTTCAGAAAGATCTTTTGGTTTCTTCATGCAGAAATGCACAGGTATGTGCTTTACATGGTTGGTGTGAAGTGACATCTGATTGGATTTGCAAGTGGATTGAAGATGTGGCTTGATACCACCAATAAGTTCAACCTTCAGTCCTGGTATGGGGCAGTTACCTACAGACCCAGGGGATCAGCAGTGAAACTGGTGGCGCTTTAACACCTTCCTTTTTTCCTTCCAAGCTGTAACTCACAGTGGACTTTTAAACCACCCTGCTGCTGACTGTCGGCTGTTGGCTTTTTCTTATAATTTATAGATGGTGCTTTCCTGGCTCAACAGAAGGCTAAGGCAGACGCAGAGTTCTATACAGCACAGAGAACAGCCAAGGCCAACAAGGTGAAGATATTACACAAGCCAACATTCAATTTGAGCTGCAGAGAGTGCCTGGAGAGTCCAGACTTTTTTACTGTCATTTTAAATTGTTTTGTCCAGCTGAAGTTAACCCCAGAGTACTTGCAGCTGATGAAGTACAAGACAATCGCTGCTAACAGCAAAATCTACTTTGGCAACGACATACATGTTCGTAGACGCAGGTGCTGCAGGGACTTCTATAAAGGCCTCTGCAGCCGTGGACATGGTGGGTCAGCAGATCTTGGATGTGGAGTAAGTGCAGGGAGGTACAGGCCCACCAGGAGAGCAGTGGATCATGTGCAGTAGCCTGGCCCATAAGGTCAAAGGGCCTTTACCCTGGCTGAGAAAAAACTGCTGCTACTGCTGCTGCTGTTGACCAGGGCCTGTGTTTCTCAAGCATCTCACGATCTCTGCTAAACCTCAAACTGAAACTGAAAGTAACCTTCCCCCACCCTAGAAGAGAAAAGTAGATCTTTAGCTTGTTTGGTCTGACAGGCAAACCACCTCCCAAAACAGTTGGTTGATTTTTTAAAAATTGTTAATAAACCTGAAATTATTAATCAGGACAGGTCTTGTCATCACATTTATATATTTTTTACACAAACGTATGGTTTACTTATTTTATTATTTGCAATAAATTCTGTTATCCTTTTTATCTTACAAAAAAGTTCACCTTTTAGACTTCTTTGTGATTTTTTTTTTTTTTGGCTTATTTATACTGTTTTTTATGGGAATTTCTTCTCATATTTAAGGTGAATTATCAAATTTAGAGGACGAAAAAGGAAAAGCAAAATCTTTCAACCTTTCCACATCAAGTGTTTTCAATGATGATTTCTGAAACCCATGAAAAATACAGGCCCTACTAAGATACGTCACTGTAGACAAATCACAGGGAAGATGAATGTATAACTGCCTGGCTGTCAAACGTAACGTTGTCTTTTTGTCCATTTGTTATTTATATTCATAATATGTTTTGTAAAATATTTCCAGCACAAGGACATCTTAAATATGAAAGAATTTTAACTGTATTTTGCAGAACTGTATATATCAGATATATTGTTTTTCGCACTGTACCTTTAGTGGAGTACTGTAATAATGGCAGCACTGTTTGTTTGATGTTTGTTTCATCTGTTAGTGTGTGTGTTTTTCATGAACATAATCCTGGGGGAGGCCGTTTTACACACAGTTTGAATTTCCTCAAAATACACTTCAATAAATAATAAGAAATACTCTACACTTCAATATTCATTATTCAAAATGGTGAGGGTTTTGTATATTTCATCTTGACTTACCAAAGTAAAAAAGAAAGTAGGGGTAAGAGGGCAGCATCAGAGAAGGTAACCACATTATTATAGAGTTCTAGTGTTCTGGTGGCCAAACTGATCTGATGATTTTTGTATAATTTTCCCAGTTTTAAACCAGTAAACCACCAAGCACCCATCCTTGTGGAAAGAGAAACCTCACACATTACTTCATATCAAAGGCTGAAACATGACGTCACTGACTTTTTGAGGCTCCTAATTTAGCATTGTTATTCCTTTTAAACAATGTAATTCTTGTTTCAAAGCAAATAGACTAGCTGTCTGAATTAGGTGAGTATGTTAAGAAATGCTGTGTGAATAAATACCCCCTATTGGACAGTTTATAAACCTTTGGGAAACACTAAAAAAAAAAAAACTCAATACATGTTTTTATTAATCTGTCCTCTGTAAGAATCATGGTACAGTGTTGAAAGCGTGACCTGTGGCCTCTGGAGCAGGAACTGTTAGACAGTAAAAAAAAAAAGGAAAAGTTTTGTACAGGTCAGTTATTAAGTCAAATGTTAAGATGTTTGGGACCAAAATCATGTTTGTTATGTCTGATATTTTTTTTAATCATCTAAGCACTTGACTGCATTTTCTTTATAGAATTATTTTTGTGGTTGCAATGTAGCATTTCCAAAAATAAGTACCCACATGGGTTTCTACAGTAATTCCTGTTTTACTTTCACTGTGGGGAACTGATGCATTTTAGAAAATAATAATACAAGTTTTAATCTTTATGTGTGGGCTTATTGGGTAAGAATTATGAGAAAGTTTTCTTTCTCAGTACAGAAAGAGACACATTTCTTTTATCCAAAGCCAAATGTTTTATTTCCTGAATCCACTCTTATCCAATACAAACATACTGCTCACCAAGTCCAACTTCCTGTTGGTCCTCAAAGTGACTTTAAAAGTATTAACTCAAGATTAGCAGTGACTTATAATATATATATATTTTTAATTTTTTTTCTTTGCACTGACTTCACTTATGAGTACATAATTCTAGACACTGTCATTGGACAAACCAAATCATTTGTGTTATTCTATAAGAAATCACTGATAATTCTTATACATATATACTGTGTATATATATATATATATATATATATATATATGCACTGAAGAAATTGTGTTTGAAAGTAAATAAAGATATACAGTTGTGTAACATCTGTTCTGCTGAGTTATTGGTAAAACTGTAAAAGCCTCCAATCCCAGGACAGATCATGTGAAACCAAATTGTATTAAAATGTAACATGTTCCTGGTAAATTACTAATACAGAAGTGATGCTAGCTAAGCTAAGCTAGCTGTTAATGACATTTAAAATTATCCACTTAACAGTGGAGAAAGTCATCCACACCATCTGTCACCTACTTGCGGGTACAACCACAAGGACTTTAACTCCCATAATTCTACTGCTTCTGGGAAACCCAATACGTCACGATCAGTGACCTCCGCAACCTTTAAAATGGGGGGTCAGCCCCAATTTCTTTCTCTCTGTTCAGGACGCTGATGAGGACCCCTGATGAAAAGAGAAACTTGCTCGTCTCAGAATCAAATCAATCAATCAATCAAATTTTATTTATATAGCCCACATTTACAAAATACAGTTTGTCACATGGGGCTTCACAGGGTTGGTAACATCCTCTGTCCTTAGACCGTCAGCCAGGGTAAGGAAAAACTACCGAAAGAGAAACCCTTTCAACAGGGAGAAAAGAGAAAGGTAGAAACCTTAGGGAGAACCACAGGTGACGGATCCACTCCCTGGACGGACAGACGTGCAATAGATGTTATCAGAACATACATTGTACAAATACATAAAAACCAATGAAGAAAAAAAAGCTGCAGTAGTGGTAGTGGCAGTAGTCCTGTGCTCCTCCTGTTCACCGGTGGCAGCAGAACTGTAAAAGAGTGGGACCAGTTTCCTAAGTGTATACATGGTGGTCGGTATGAATATAGGACAGGACAGAAGAATAAAGTAAGACCGTAGAGTCTGTGTCCTCATTATAAGTGCAAGATGAAGTGAAATGAAATGAAATGCAATGCAATGCAATGCCCCCCAGCAGTCTAGGCCTATAGCAGCATCTTTTTAGACTGTTCTAGTCGGGGCATGTTTAATCTAATTTAGGCTATAGGCTATACTATACAAATGGGTTTTGAGTCTCACTTTAAAGGACGAGACAGAATCTGACTCTCTTACTGAGAGTGGGAGCTGGTTCCACAGGAGAGGAGCCTGGTAACTAAAAGTTCTACCACCCGTTCTATTTTTATTTATTTTAGGGATGACCAATAGATTCGAATTTTGGGAGCGCAGTGATCTATTTGGTTTGTATGGGGTAATTAAATCACAAATGTATAATGGGGCTTGATTATTTAGGGCCTTGTATGTGATTAAAAGTATTTTAAAGTCTATTCTACTTTTTACTGGGAGCCAGTGTATTGAAGCCAAGACGGGGGTTATATGTTCTCGTCTTCTAGTTCCGGTCAGTATGCGTGCTGCCGCATTCTGGACCAGTTGAAGGCTTCTTAAGGACTTATTGGGACATCCTGATAGTAGCGAATTGCAATAATCCAGCCTGGAGGTTATAAAGGCATGGATTAGTTTTTCAGAATCTGGTCGTGATAACATTTTTCTAATGGATTTAATGTTACGTAGGTGGTAGAAGGCTGTTCTACAGGTTTGGTTAATATGTTTTTGTAGTGATAAATCCTGATCAAACAGGACACCCAGGTTCCTTGCTTTACCACAGGGGACTGGGGTAGAACTACCTATGGTTATAGTTAGATTTGACAATGGTGCTCTTATATGTTTAGGCCCTAAAACTATGACCTCAGTTTTTTCTGTGTTAAGCATTAGAAAATTCTGGGTCATCCATGTCAGAATGTCTCTAAGACAATCTTGGATTTTAATTAAGGGGTTTGGGTCATCTGGCCGTACCGATACATACAATTGGGTGTCATCTGCATAGCAATGAAAGTTTATGTTGTGCTTCCTGATGATGTTGCCTAGTGGCAGCATGTACAAAGTGAAAAGAATTGGGCCAAGCACGGAACCCTGAGGAACTCCATAGTTCACTTTAGTGAGTATGGAGGATTCCTCATTTACGTTAACAAATTGAAACCTGTTCGACAAATAGGATTTGAACCAGGCAAGTGCTGATCCTTTAATCCCGACATCTTTTTCCAGCCTATGTAACAGGATCTCACGGTCAATTGTGTCGAACGCTGCGCTGAGATCCAGAAGGACCAGGATAGACGCCAGTCCCTTATCAGAGGCCACGAGAACATCATTTTGTACTCTCAATAGTGCAGTCTCTGTGCTATGATGGGTTCTAAACCCAGATTGAAATTTTTCAAATAGATTATTGTCATGCAGATGATCACACAATTGGGAAGCGACAGCTTTTTCTAAGATTTTAGAAATAAAAGGTAAATTTGAAATGGGCCTATAATTAGCTAGAGTGCCAGCGTCCAGAGAAGGCTTTTTAAGTAATGGTTTAATTACTGCTATTTTGAATGCCTCTGGGACACAGCCACTCAGTAGGGACATATTTATTTGTTGTAATATTATGTGACCTATTTGGGGAAGGGACTCTTTAACTAGTCTAGCTGGTATAGGATCCAGCTGACAGGTGGTTGATTTAGCAGCGGAGACCAGAGACCTTAGCTCGGGGAGATTTAAAGGGTTAAATTCATTTAATTGTAAGATTGGAGTCACCATTGTGTCTAGGTTATTCATGCTAAACTGCATTTTGGTCATGTGTGGAGGAAGGAGGTGATTAATTTTATCTCTGATTTTATCTATTTTGTCATTAAAAAATGTTAAAAAGTCGTTACTACGCAGAGATAGAGGTATTTTTGGGTTGATTACATTTTGGCTCTCTGTCAGCCTGGCTACAGTGCTGAAAAGGAACCTGGGATTGCTCTTATTTTTGTCTATTAACTCTGAGTAATAAGTTGTTTTTGCATGTTTCAGAGCTCTTTTGTAATTATCAAAGCTGTTCCTCCACAGGACATAGTGACTGTCGTTATGTGTGGAACGCCATGCTCTTTCTAATCTCCTTGTTTCTAATTTTAAGGCGCGAGTTTGGGTATTAAACCATGGGGCGGATTTATTTTGAGACATAATTCTCTTTTTTAGGGGGGCTACATTGTCTATGACAGTTTTTAAAGTTAAGTTTGTTTTATTTACTATATCATTAAATTTTGTGGGGGATATTGTCATGTAATTTTCTAAATCTGAATCTGTGTAACAGAAACTTGACTGAAGGGCAGAAGAGAGCTGTTCGTGGAACTGTTGCACGGAGCTCTCAGATAAACAGCGACTATAATAATGGTGCTGTCTAGAATTATGAGCGTGTGTGGCTATAAATTCAAAAGAGATGAGAAAATGATCAGACAGAAGGGGATTTTCATTAAATACCACCATGTTATATATGTCAATGCCATAGGTTAGAATAAGGTCTAGGGTGTGCTTGTGGCGGTGAGTAGGTTTGTTAACCTGTTGTTTGAAGCCAATTGAGTCGAGCAGAGCTTTAAAGGATGAGCTCAGACTGTCATTGGCTACATCTATGTGGATGTTAAAATCGCCGACTATGATAATTCTGTCAGAACAGAGAACTAATTCTGACAAAAAATCTGCAAATTCAGCTAAGAAATCAGAGCATGAATTTGGTAATTTCCTAATTGTCATGTTTGGGATTTAATCAACTTTGTCAGATTTCTGGAAAGGAGAGAAGCTCCATCCAGGGTGGGATGAACACCATCCCTATTTATCAGACCAGGATTCAGCACTCATATGTGTTAAATTTCATCAACTCAGAGTGTTCTTTCAACTCTGTCATGTTTAACTCTTTCAAAAGTGTTGTTTTAACTCAATCTAGAGTGGACCAATATAGACACTTTGAAAGTGTTGAATTCAACTCTCTAGGAGTTGAATTAACACTTCCAAATTTACTGTGTACCATTCCTACTTTGATTACCTGTCCTGCACTCCTTTGCCCAGTGGCCTTGTTCACCACATTTCCTACAAACATTATTAGATCTATGTCTGTTTCCCTTTCTATCTTGGTTCTCTGTGTTTGACACTGTGCTTGTTTACACCTACATCTAGGCCTCTCACCATATAGTCATTGTCAAACATGTCATGGTCTGTGACAGATCTTATTCTGTGCTCCATGCTGTTTTCAACCAGTTTAGCTGCACCAATTAGCATATCAGAAGTATATGTTGCACCCTTCCATGTTGGAGATGTCAACTTTATGGCCTGTTGTTGGTGCCGAAAATTACGTTATTCAGTCACCACTGTTGTCATCTAACTGCCGCAGATAGAATGACCTGAAAAGAACCACACCTGACAACGTTGTACTTTTTACTCGCTGCTAGGGGGAGCAGAGAGACCAACAGCTTCGCAGAGTTGGCTCACCTAAGTCTCAAAGTGTATGAGGACTACAGCTCCTTTTATTGAGAAAGTTTCACAAATACTGGGCAGTTGTTTTTTTCTTTGAGTTTTACTCCCAGGGCAAAGGTCATCTGATTCCCATACTTGGTGAGAAACAGACCTCATCCTTTATTTACCTGCATAGTAAAAATCCTTTTAGGGGTATCTACTCCTGTCCAGCAGACCATTATTTACCACACTTAGATAGATAACAGTTTATGGTTCACCACACTTTGGTTTAACACACTTTGGTAACTAACTATAAATTCTATTTACATTTCCCTCCTGTTTATCAAAGTTAACACATCACAAGTTCATCATCACAATATCATTTCAAACAGATTTTCAACATTGGAATCTTACATGAGTGTCAACAATCTTCACGTCATCATAAGGACCATTGTGGTCTGGGTCTTAGCCTGTTAGTCTTTGATAGTCAGTTTCAAACAAGTATGCTCCAACTGCTTTCTCAAGGACTCGTTCTGCCATGTTTCTTAGAAAAGGTATACAACAACAAGTGTTGATACTACAATTCGATACGTTGATCCTCAGGCCATCACTGAGTACGTCTGCCGCTCCCCTAAACTGATGGGATGTGCTGAACTCTTCACTGACGCAGCCGATGCCTTGAGACGAGTAAGTCTATCCTACTTACTCCTCTTTGTAGTCAGACTTCCCCATACCAGGACAGGAAGACAGATCGTCCAAGTCTCGTACTTTGCAGTGGCTCAGGTGGATCCAGACGTTCCTTTCTGCAACCTTCACTGCAGTTGGCGTTGTTAGTATCACTTGGTATGGACCCTCCCACCTGGGGCTCGACCAGCACTTTCTCTTTATGGCCTTCACAAACACCCAGTCACCAGGCTTCACTGGTCTCATCTCCTGTGGAAGAGAAATTGTCGGACAGCAATTTGTTCTTTGCACTTCTTTCTGTGTTAACATTTGCTGCATATAGTCTGCTAATGTCCAGACTGAATCTGGGCCATCTTTTTCCTTTAGGTCCAAGTCTGGAATGCGGAAGTTTCTTCCATACAACATTTCAAATGGCGTCAAATTAGTACCTTCTGCTGGTAATATGTGCATATTTAGTTGTACTAAATCTACACACTCTGTCCATGTCCTTTTTGTTTCACGCATTGCCTTTATTAGCTTATTTTTTACAGTTCCATTAGTTCTTTCCACTAGTCCGGCTGACTGTGGATGATATACTGTGTGTCTTTTGAGATCTATTTTCAAATTATCTCCTACTCTGTCTATAATCTGATTCACAAAATGTGTTCCGTTATCACTTCTGATGATCTCTGGAACACCAAAAGTTGGTATTATTCGTTTACATATGGCTTTTGCCACAGTAATAGCATCTGGTGTTTTACATGGAAACAATTCAACCCATTTTGTTAAAGCGTCTATGATTACCAAACAGTATTCATATCCTTATTCAATTCCTTCCTTCCTTCCTTCCTTCCTTCCTTCCTTCCTTGCTTCCA
>NC_024327.1:11968218-11968675 GCF_000523025.1 Cynoglossus semilaevis | reverse complement strand
TGGTAGTCCTACGAAATGTTTAGTTAGCTGCTCTCTGATTCCTGGCAGCAGACCCATTGCCAGAGCATTTTTAAGCTGCTGCTGGTAAGGTCCTGCTTGGTCTTCGTCATTTTGCATACCACTGTGTTGTTTAAACACTGTCTCCAAACGTACGGAGTAATCGTCTACCAATTCTCCCTTTTGTTTGCATGCTGCAATTTTAGTAAATTCTGCTCATGCTGTAAAAAGAGCATGCATTCTTTCAAATAAGGACACTAAAGTTAGTGTCACTCAATTGAACAGAACAGTTTGTCTCTCTCCCTGAACCTGTTCAGTAAGGCTCCAGTCACCTCTAACCCTGGCCCCCTGAGTTTGTAAAACATGCATTAACACTTGCTGGACTTCTGCTCCGTCTAGACGATAGGAAGCAATCAGCCCTTGCAATCCTGTAATACACTCTTCAACATCTTCTTTTGGC
>NC_024327.1:11955056-11968104 GCF_000523025.1 Cynoglossus semilaevis | reverse complement strand
CCTGTTGTTCCAAAACACCTCTACTCCCTGGGAACAATGGGAAGCCTCCCAATCCACATCCTTACAGGGAACCCCGAATCCATCCACTCCTTTGATTTACATAACCCCCTGTTGTTTGCTAGACCTCAAGGCTCCGTCCACTTCTTTTGTGATAACATCTACTCAGTGACAAAAGGTTCATAAACATGTCCTCCAACACTGCTGAATCATGGAGCAGCTGCGCCACATAGTGGTGACTGCAGGTACAAACATGATACAATAACAATAATATGATAGGCCACAAGAGGCCTAACCTCTGTCTTCCATTGGCTTACAACATTTAAACACACACCCGGGAAGTCAAAAGCCACTCCCCCCACACAGGTATAGAAGCGTAAACCACATGATACGTTGGAAGTTATTCTTGGAAGTTATTCTGGGAAATTTAGTTCTTGAACTTGCGTGCTGGCGACTGTTGTACGAGATTTTCTTGAATACTTCTCCAGTCGTTTTATTTTGCTCTTGGACCTGTTTGTTTTGGCGTTTTGTTATTAAACGAATCTACAGGCTGTTTCGTTCCTGGCCTGAGACTACCTACAAGGTGATTTATTCAATATTGGTGCTGTGACTACGGGGAGAAGAAATCCTCCAATTGGTGTCGTGCTCACGAACGAAGAAGGGCCGGATTGATTATACCAATAATTTTTCAACTGGTGCCGTGACCGAAATATAGCGCAAATCTTTCAAGCTCAAGCAAAGAGTCTCTAGATGTGCAAAGCTGGTAGAGACATACCCCAAAAGATTTGCAGCTGTAATTGGGGGGCTGAATACTTTTGCACACCGCACTTTTCAGTTTTTTATTTGTAAAAAAAAAACAATTTAAATCATGAATAATTTTCTTTTTACTCCACAACTGTATGCCACTTTGTGTTGGTCTTTGTTGGTGCCGAAAATTACGTTATTCAGTCACCACTGTTGTCATCTAACTGCCGCAGATAGAATGACCTGAAAAGAACCACGCCTGACAACGTTAATAATAATAATAATACATTTTATTTAAAAGCGCCTTTCAAGTCACCCAAGGACACTGTACATAAAACAAAACAAAAAAACAGAACAAAAAAAACACATACGCCCGGAGTACGTTGTACTTTTTACTCGCTGCGAGGGGGAGCAGAGAGACCAACAGCTTCGCAGAGCTGGCTCACCTAAGTCCCAAAGTGTATGAGGACTGCAGCTCCTTTTATTGAGAAAGTTTCACAAGTACTGGGCAGTTGTTTTTTTCTTTAAGTTTTACTCCCAGGGCAAAGTTCATCCGATTCCCATACTTGATGAGAAACAGATCTCATCCTTTGTGGACCTACATCGTAAAAAACCTTTCTAGGAGTACCTACTCCTGTCAAGCAGACCATGAATTAACACACTTAGATAACAGTTTATGGTTCACCACACTTTGGTTTAACACACTTTGGTAACTAACTATAAATTCTATTTACACTTCTTCAGTTCTAACTGGTGGTGGGGAGTACAGCAAATAAATACTCTAGGTGAGAAAGAATAAAGCTACTTCAGCTCCACCCTGTTAGGTGTAAATATAACAGGGTGTAATATAAATTTAATAATTTAGTTTTGTTTCAAATAAATACGATTAAAATACAAATTGTCTTGTTTATGTTTAAAATGGTTAAAATTATTAAAAAATGTGCATGTTACACAAATCAATGCAATTGTTAATTGGGTTGTGAGCATTAATATTGATGAACCCCAATAATAATGCTTGAATTAATTTTACTAATATGTTGTTAAAAACATTTTTAAATCTAAATCTCGCTCTCTTTTTTGATTCTAGAATGATGATATTGTTCCATAACCTTGTTATGATGCAGTAATTAAGGCCCAGTGATCATCACTTACACTTATCAGCATGTGTCATCACATTCAAGCTTTAATGAAGCTCCGGGGCGCAGGTCTTACAGAAAGCAACACAAGCACTTGTCTATACGAGAGCACCAGTTTGCAGGGATACATTTGTATGTGTACCAGAATATGAGTGGGGGCAACTTAACCTCAGTACCATCGCCACCTGTGAGATTATTTGCCCTAACAGGAACTCAGAAACAGGGAGTACGTGCATTCAATTTTCAAGGCCTTATAGGAACCGGAGAAAAGATGATAAGTGGATTTCCCATCACTGGCTAGCACGCATAAGGTCAGGCTGGTTGTTTCAGTGTTTTTCCACCGACTACGTGAGTTTTAGTAGAAGTCAAATGGTAGATAATAACACAGAATATAATTTTGTCATAACAGTTCAAACATGATAAATACACCTAAAACTATTACTGTACATAACTGATAAATGATTTACTTATTCCTACTGTAAGGTTTGTTCTGTTATGATATGAGCAATTTAAAGACACCTGAAGACGCATCTTAGTGCTGAATATCTTAAAGTATCCTCTCAATTAAACAACAAAGTGGATAGATGTGGAGTTGAATTCACTTTTATTTTGTGGATTTGTTTATTGAACTGTTCAAATAGTGCTAAAAAGTTCCTTCCATAAATGGGAGACTAGCTGGTATTGGTGTAAAAGCTCTACTCACTTTCTGTTCAGCTGGTGTTAATTATAGGCAGAAAGTTACACACACATACACACATACACACAAACACATACACACACACATATACAGTGGAACCTTGAAATACGAGTATTTCGAGATACAAGCAAGCCGTCAAGTAAATTTTTGTTTCAAGATACGAGTAAAGACTCAAGATATGAGCATGCTTACAGACGCCGACGATAGGTGGCCGAACACTCCGCGCATCTCCGGCGACTCTTCCGTATTGTGTTTGCGTTATCTACGTAATTCTCTCTCTATTTTGTGCATTATTCTTCATAATAGTGATGAGTCCTAAGAAAATGAGTGGTAAGGATGGTAGTGAGAAGAAGAATCACATGATGACCATGAAAATAAAGCATGAAATTGTCGATAAAAATGAGCGTGGTGCTGTGGTGGAGAAATATGGTAAAATAATATGTAAGGGCCAACTCAGAACTCAGGCAAGAACAGATCATGCTGACCGTGGTAAATGACCTTGTTTATCCGTTGCTAGCCAAATGTTATGTAACATATTGTTTGTCTGTGTCTATAAAGAGGATCAGCATGTATCAGAAGGTGTGATTTGTTTGTGAATGTTCAGATGAGATTCGTTGTTGGACCTGCCATGGTCAGAAACCTATAATACAATAAATCCCCGAGACGGAGAAGTGTGTCCTGGTCTGCCTCATTTGTAGACATCTCTTTCTACAATATAATTGTGACCCCAACGTGATCGCTTGGGCCTGCGGACCAGAGCGGCTGGGTTCCCCCACTGGACCAGCTGTGCAAAGTGCGCAACAGGTAGGAACTTTTCCTCCTATTAATGCACATGCTTGTCCATTGCTGGTGTCCGGCCTCACCTGGGAACCACTGAGGTCCTTGCCAAAAATTGAACAAAAGGCAGTAGGGACGTTGCTCTCACCAACTCAGACTTGGACTCTGAATGCAGGAACAGCTGCCAAATTAATATAAACATTGCGGTGTGTACTTGTACAGAATTTGGAACATTGGATGAGGCAGCAGCTGTGGAAACTAGCCAGAATGGGAAACTCTCAGTAGGCTCTGACTGTATATTGCAGTAGTAGACTGTAGATTGCAGTCGACACTACTGCAATCTGGTCTGGACAGAGTGATGTGTGAAAATGAGATATGATACAATGGTGAGTGTGTATGTGAGCTGTGTGTAAGAAAATGTTATATTAGTGTCTAAACTGAAGGAAAATGTGTCGATTGTGTGCAAGTGAACTGCTTGGGCTATATAACTTGTAGCATTATGGCTTTAAGTTAAAAGTTTACTGGGAAGTGTCTGCAAGCTCTTGGTCATGTGGTCATACATTGTAATAGTTTACTTCTTAGGAAATGTGTGTTCCTCTTGACTAGGTTGGAATTTAGGTAATGGATTTTGGTGACCATAAAGAGGGGACTTCCTAATCTAGAGGAAGTTTGGAAAGTTAATGATTTTGTCCTTTGTCTGAACTGAAATTTAATGACTGTGTGATGTAACCATGTAAAACCATATAAAAGAGAGCCCACCTAACAGGGGGTCAGTTGTCTCTAACAACTGTATTAGACAGGAGTTAGGAGAGGCTCTCTTGGCCAAGATATTTAGAATAAATCCATCAAAGACAAACTCTGTTGACTTTTGATTTTTCCAAATTATGTAAAATTTCTACGACAGCCAGCTCGCCGAAATCCCCGGCAGTGTAAAAGAGCTAAGCTATAAAAAAAGAGACGTGTGGTGAATTAAAAGCCGAACTGGAATTGGGTCTTCCAACGAGGTTGGAATCGACGTATACAGCGATGCGTGCTTTAGTATGCAAAAGCTATGTAGGACACGCGTACATGTTGACAGTACAAACATAGGCTGATCACCGCAATCAATATTTGGCTACTTTGTGGAAAAAGGCTTGTAATTGGTGTTGGAAGAAAAGAAAATATAAAAATGTGTGGAAAAATCTGTGAATGGTGTTCAAAGAAAACATATCAAAAGTAAAAAATCTGCGGTATAAGTCTTAAAAAATAATCTATTTGACTGGTCTCCCCGACTGATCTCTCTCTCTTTTTCTCTCTCCCTCTCTTTCTTCCACTGACTCAACTGACTAAGGACTGTGTGTTTGAATGAGTGCCAGAATGTTTCAAAAAAGCTGAAGGTTCAAAAGTGAAGATTTGTTTTTCTGTGTTGGAATAGTAAGCTTACAAGGTTCCGTGTAAGAATAAGTTCATGGTAGTGCATTAATTTCATAACCCATAAATGGGTTTTTAAGACGTTGTTGAAGTTGTGTCGCAGTAAGAAAAGTTGTTGGGTGTGGTCAGCTAGAGGAGCTGTTGTTGTGCTATAAATTGAAGGAATCACCATTTTGAAATTGGGCATAATCTGCAAAGCAATCGTCATTTTAAAATAAACGCCATTTTGAAACAAATGTTGCGCAGTTAAAAATTCGGGAAAACACATAGCCCACTAGGGAGAAGGAAAGTAGTGGTATTAATTAGAAAAGATTAGCATAGCATAACTGGCTTAAATAGTGCTAAGCTAAATAGCATTAGGCTAAGTATTAGCATTAGCAAATCCTATTTAAGTTTTGATATAAATCAACAGAGCATAAGTTGGCTGAGCTATTGCTAAGCTAATTAGCATTAGCCTGCATAATATTAGCATTAGAGTTCAGGTTCTGGAAATTAGAGAACTAGCATACATTAACCTAGCACTACAAGCTAATTTAGCTCAGTTAGTGCTAAAACCAACACAGATAATAGCACAGCTGTTAAGTAACTAATAGAAAGCATCAATATAATATTATAAGATGAACACAACACAGTAACATAACAATGGCTGGACGACCCACTGAAATAATGGGTGCTAAATTCCCAGAACACATCAAAGAAATCCCAAACGTTTCTGAAAAATAGGCAGATGTGAGATGTGTGAGATTATGGAAATAAGAATCAAAGATTACAAGCCAAAAGATAAAAGTAAGAAAGGACAAAGTAAAAGAGAGCTTGAGTTGAAAATTTTAAATTTGTTAAAAAACAAAGGCCAAAAATATCGGAAAAAACTTAGAGAAAGTGTAATAAATAGTAAAATGAGAAAAGATGACGGTCAGCTAACTGCAGGGATCAATCCCAGCTTAACTGGTCTAGTTGAATTCACAGGAGATTTTGATATACTTAAAGATGAGACAGTGAATGCAGCAAGGGCTGCACAGACCCCTCCACCTTATGATGTTGTCGACATTGACAAAGTTAATGGGACAATCACACACCAAAATTCACAAGCCAGGTTAACCAAGAGTACAATATCACACGGATTGGGTGAAACTAGTAGTCAAAATAAAAATAAAAACAGAACACTGATACAAAACAAATGATGAACCAGGCATGCTTTCAAAATACTGCAGCACCGGGAGAAAACCGTACTAGATCCATACTAGACTGCTACAAAGATTTAAATATGAGTAAAACAGGACAATCCTATTGGCTGAACTTAGAGCCGACCAACATTGACAGAAATACTGCAAGTCAGCATCCAAGCTTAATAAAGGCATCCAGGGGCATTACCTGCCGTGGCAGACGACCGATATTGCAGGGCATCCACAAAGGAGCAAGCAAGAGGATAAGAGCATTTGAGGAAGAAACCGTGGGCAAAATGTTGGCCCTAGGTGACATTAAGGGTGTATGGGCTCGATGCTTAGGAGCCCCAGCCATGGAAAACCTTTTCAAATACAGCCGCAATGAGTGGATGCTAGAACCCAGAGCAGATGGAACGGAGTACAACGTATATCGTAACATGCTGTGGACAGTGTTGCGAGGCGAATACCCCATGAGAGTAGATCCAAAGGTTCTCAGGGGGGAGACACTCTTAGAGACTGAAAACCCTGCTGTGTACATTACCCGACAGCTGAAGCGCTGGAAGCAGGAAACTGAGGAGGAGATTGAAAAAAGTCCAGTTTTGATGACACTGTTCAGAAATGCCATTGTGGAAGCAATGTCAGGCCCAGTCCAGAGTAGACTGGAAGAGGTGGTAGGCCTGTCATCAATTCCACATCAACAATTTCGTGACAATGTTGTGCACACCATAGAAAAGTAGGGACGAGAAAAAAGTGGGCCGGATGGATAAAAACTTGCAGCGTAAACTGACACAATTACAATTAAGTGAGCTGCAAGGAAATAACAAAAAGTCACAAGTTATGATGGTAAAAGAGGTCCAAGAAAACCAAACATTTCAGATGACTGAACGACCACCTGTACAAGAGCCAGCACCAATGGAACAGCCACCGATAGTTGTCAATGTGCCTTGTGGGCAGAGGGGGCCGGGGCAGGCCAATGCATTGTGAAGCCAGAAGTCTGGCGGGCCCCTGGGGCAGACCCAATTTTGGATACCAGGGATGCTCAGAGAGTCCTACATTGGAGGGTCAGTTTCCAGTATTAGAAGTGGAAGCTAATAAAGAACCGAGACTCCAACTACCTGCATGTCCTCCCTCACTGCATCCATATATCTCCTCTTTGGCCTTCCTCTCTTTCTCCTACCTGGTAGCTCCATCTCTAACATTCTTCTACCAATGTATCCACTGTCCCTCCTCTGCACATGTCCAAACCATCTCAATCTGGCTTCTCTAGCTTTTTCTCCAAACCTTCCTGTCTGTGTTGTCCCTCTAATGACCTCATTCCTGACCCTGTCCATTCTTGTCACTCCTAAAGAGAATCTTAGCATCTTTAACTCTGCCACCTCCAGCTCCTCCTCCTGTCTTCTGCCTATTGCTACTGTCTCTAAACCATACATCATGGCTGGTCTCACCACTGTCCTGTAAACCTTTCCCTTCACCTTAGCTGACACTCTTCTGCCACCGATCACTCCTGACACTTTTCTCCAGCTGTTCCATCCTGCCTGTACTCTATTCTTCACCTCTCTTCCACAGTCTCCGCTGCTCTGAACAGTTGATCCTAAGTACCTAAACTCCTGCACCTTCACCACCTCTGCTCCTTGTAGCCTCACTATTTCACTGTTCTGCCTTTCGTTTACACACATGTACTCTGTCTTGCTGCGACTGACCTTCATTCCTCTTCTTTCTAGTGCAAACCTCCACCTCTCTAGGTTCTCTTCTAGCTGCTGCCTACTCTCACTACAGATCACAATGTCATCTGCAAACATCATAGTCCATGGGGACTCCTGTCTGACCTCATCTGTCAATCTGTCCATCACCACAGCAAACAAGAAGGGGCTCAGGGCCGATCCTTGATGTAGTCCCACCTCCACTTTGAAGTCTTCTGTCCTCCCAACAGCGCACCTCACTACTGTTGTACTATTCTCATACATGTCCTGCACCAAACTAACATACTTCTCTGCCACTCCTGACTTCCTCATACAAAACCACAATTCCTCCCTTGGCACTTTGTCATATGCCTTTTCTAGATCTACAAATACACAATGCAGCTCCTTCTGACCTTCCCTGTACTTCTCCATCAACATCCTCAAGGCAAATATTGCATCTGTGGTACTCTTCCTAGGCATGAAACCATACTGTTGTTCACAAATCTCCACTTCCTGCCTCAACCTAGCTTCAACTACTCGTTCCCAAATCTTCATTGTATGGCTCATCAACTTTATCCCTCTGTAGTTGTTACAACTCTGTGCATCACCCTTCTTATGAATTGGCACCAGAACACTTTTTCTCCACTCATCAGGCATCTTGCCAGTCTCTAAAATTCTGTTAAACAAACCAGTCAGGAAATTTACTGCCACTTCTCCTAAACACTTCCATACTTCCACTGGTATGTCATCAGGACCAACTGACTTTCCACTCTTCATCCTCTTCAGGGCTTTTCTAACTTCATCCTTTCTAACCTGATCTACCTTCTTCCTACTAGTCTCTGGCTCCTCGTTTCTACTTTCCCTTTCATTTTCCTCATTTAACAACTCCTCAAAGTATTCCTTCCATCTTCTCAGCACACTTTCCTCACTTGTGATCACATTCCCCTCTCTGTCCTTAATCAACCTCACCTGCTGCACATCCTTCCCAGCTTGATTTCTCTGTCTCGCCAATCTATACAACTCCTTTTCTCCTTCCTTTGTTTCCAAACTCTCATACAACTCCTCATATGCCTTTTGTTTGGCCTTGGCCACTTCCCTCTTCACCTCCCTTGTCCTCTCTTTGTACTCCAGTCTGTTCTCTTCTGTTCTGTCACTGTCCCATCTCTTCTTCGCTAATCTCTTTCTCTGCACACTCTCCTGGATCTCCTCATTCCACCACCAGGTCTCTTTGTCCTCCTTTCTCTGCCCAGAGGACATACCTAGCACCTTCCTACCTGTCTCCCTCATCACTGCAGCTGTAGTCTCCCAATCATCTGGGAATATCTCAACACTACCCAGAACTGCCCTTACTTCCTTCCTGAAGTCTTCACAACATGTCTCTTTCCTTAGTTTCCACCACTTGATCTTCTGCTCTGTCTTCACTCTCTTCCTTTTTGTCACCTCCATCGTCATTTTACACACTACCATCCGATGTTGTTTGGCTACACTCTCACCTGCCACCACCTTACAGTCTCTAATCTCCCTCAGATTACATCTTCTACATAGAATATAATCTATCTGTGTGGACCTGCCTCCACTCTTGTAAGTCACCCTATGTTCCTCTTTCTTTTGGAAATATGTGTTTACCACAGCCATTTCCATTCTCTTTGCAAAATCTACCACTGCCTGTCCTTCTACGTTTCTCTCCCTAACACCAAACCTGCCTATCACTTCCTCATCTCCTCTGTTCCCTTCCCCTACATGACCATTTAGGTCTGCTCCAATCACCACTCTCTCTCTCCTGGGGATACTCTCTACCATCCAATCTAGCTCCTTCCAGAACTTCTCCTTTTCTTCCAACTCACAGCCCACCTGTGGGGCATAACCACTAACAACATTAATCATCTCTCCTTCTACTTCTACCTTCACACACATCAACCTGTCTGACTCTCTTTTCACCTCTACCACATTTCTTACATATTCTTCCTTTAGGATCACCCCTACTCCATTTCTCTTCCCATCTGAACCATGATAAAACAGTTTGTAGCCTCCTCCAATGTTTCTAGCCTTACTGCCCTTCCACCTGGTCTCCTGCACACACAAAATATCTACTCTTCTTCTCTCCATCACATCAGCTATTTCTCTACTTTTCCCTGTCATTGTACCTACATTCAAAGTTCCAAACTTCAGACTAACACTTCTATTCTTCATCTTTTCTCTTTTTCTCCTAACCAAACGCCCTCCTCTTCTTCTCTGTCTCTGACCAACAGTAGTCCAGTTTCCATCAGTGCCCTGTTGGTCAATGGCACTGTTGGCGGTCGCTGTTAACCCGGGCCTCGACTGATCCGGTATGGAAATCGTTTTATTGATTTGCATATTTGATTTAACTAAACGTTTTACACCGGATGCCCTTCCTGACGCAACCCTCACCATTTATCCGGGCTTGGGACCGGCACTATAAACACAGCTTCGTGTACCCTAGTAGCTGGCAATAAAGAACCGAGGTTGCAGGTTCAAATTGAAGGTAAACAAATACCAATGTTGGTGGACATTGGAGCCACTCACACATGTGTGAGTCCAGAGTATGCAACGCACCTACCCATGTTGAACAGATTAGTTGAGACAGTAAGATTCTAGGGACAAAAGCAGCTAATTCAAATGACGGCTCCAGTAAAGACAACCACAGAAAATGATTAAATCAAAATTCCAATATTTCCTGTATTGAAAGCTGACAAGTCCAAATACAGGTTGGTATGATCTAAGAGTTATACAGTAATTATACTCGATTATTTGACTCCAGTACATATTATCTGATGATTAATGAATGGTGATGATTATTCTTGGGGATATGTGTTCCTATTAGTAACAAAACATATATGATGTATGTAACATAAATGATATGGTCATCATATGGCCTCAGGTTCCCCCCAGAAGAGCTGGAGGAAGTGTCTGGGGAGAGGGAAGTCTGGGCGTCCCTGCTACCCGGCCCTGAATAAGCGGAGGATGATGGATGGACAAATTTTAAAAAATTTTTTAAAAAAAAGTTGAAAAAAAAAACCTTAAGTTAAATCTAAGTTTCTGTAAGTTACGTGTTGTATGTGTAAGGTACGTTACGATATCAAGTGTCTACGTACGGGCCAACTCTCTTCCTCCCTCCCTCCTCCTCCTCTGCACATGCCGCTATTAGCCGCCACTGTGTCGTCTGTCTCGAAGATTAGAACTCATAATTAAAACCACATTTTATTTTATACCACAGGAATCCTTATATACTAAAATGTTTTGTGTATGTCTTTATAGCAATTAAAACCATGTTTTTTCCCGTTTTTTAGAGGGAGAATTTTTTTTCTGTTATTGGTTTCATGTTAAAACATGATTCTAGATACGACCACCTTGAGTTACAAGCTCGGTCCTGGAACTGATTATGCTTGTATCTCAGGTTTCACTGTATATATACACTGCAGTCCAAATTATTATGCAAATGATATTTTTCTCCAATTTTCCTAAATAGTTGATGTAAATGACAGTCATCATAATTTTCAAGTGATCAACTGTTAGATTACAATTCAAATGTTACTGAACAAACCTCCCAATGATAACAGTATTTTTTACCAGTTCTTTACAACAATAAAATGTTTTGAAATTTTGAAAAATTAGAAAAAAATGTAATTTGCATACTAATTTGGAATGTGGTGTATATACAGTATATATACATATATTTAATCTTTTGTGTGATGTGATGTTGCCATTTTGATGAATTCTTGTTTAAAGAGAAATATTTGTTCTGTTAATGAGAGGAAAATAAAACTGGCAGTAAGTGTTTTCCTGCCTGGTGTTCCCACTGTGGTATGAGTTTAGCTCACACCTTCAGTACACACTGCACAGAGCTGTGTAATCTATATACACTGCCTTCTAGTTCTTTGCATATTTATGGAAACCCAACTTAAGGAGGTATCAGTGGCGGTATTTAGTAACGCGAAGTACACATGAAAATATTAAATATATGTCTTCATATTATTTTTCATATTATCTGTTACCTTTAAATTATTTAATTGGTATTGATGAATTGAAACCCTCTGAACAATATTATTATTGGATTACTGGATGTATGACTGTGATAGTACCACAGCTGTATGTGTACAGCAATACACGACACAGTCACTTTCATCTATTCAGCTTTTATCTGCTATGTATAGGCATCATTAATTTGCTGTTTGTCTGTCCTGGAAAAGGAATACCTTCATACTCTTCTTTCTCTCTTCCCCCCATGCTTCTCAACGGTACTGAGTCTCTGGATGTTGTTTGATTTACAGATGATGAAGTCCGCTAAGGCAAACTACGTTTTTTTTTTTGTCTGAACTCTACAAACAAAACTAATGTAATCTGAAGTCTGAGCGAGGCTCACTGTGTTTGTTGGTAACATGTTGGTTTGTTGGTTCACACGCCTTGGGCAAACCTGAATTCATCTCATATCTGCAAACATGTTGATCTGTAGCATGACGATGATTGTGCAATGAAGCCCACACTGTAATTCAGGCGTGCACGAAAACTGCGAACAATCAATTCTCTCTGCATAAAATTTATTTGACACATTCAGTGCATATACAATATACCTTCAGTTTTTTCAAGTTGTTTTTTTATGTAATTTTCACCTGGAAAATCTATTAGACTAAGCTTTTGTGACCTCTTGTGTATAATATTGTAAACTTAGTTTTGACTAATAGGTGGGAAAGATGGTGCCATAAACATTACTGCACACCATTTCACTGAATCTAAAAAAGAATATACTGACATTTGTGTTGTTTTTACTCAGCCTGAATCCGAGGCAATTACTGTCCCACTAAAGTATAATTAAAAGGGCATGCTTTTTTCTTAGATGAATGGGTGAAGCAAATCTGAAGGAAAATATTTTTAGGGTTTTATGCTTGTTTTACGCATTTGGCCGTAGCTTGGTTCTTCTATTAGCTTGATGCAGTGCTTCAGGAGAGGGACAAGCTCTGTCCCACCACCGGAGGTATTTTTATAGAAACAAGATTAAAGATTTTTAATTGTCTGTCTGTCTCTTCTTCTGAGTGACAAACCTCATTACATAGCTTTGCCAAAAATTTAAAAATATTATTGAGAATTACTACTTACAGTTCAGTTCAACCAGACCTATGGGAAACGTGCAGCCCAAGAGTAGAGGGACAGTGGCAGTACCGGTTTACCTGATGGAGTATGAAATAAAATGCCATCTTCAGATTTAGTCATATCAGTAGTAGGTTGCATAAGAGATTGATGTTGTAGAAGAACAGTATTGTCTACCTGACGTGTTGACAATAGATTAAGGGCTACATCAGTCACCTGCTGTCCAGTAGCTAAAGCTCTAGCAGTACAGTCTGCTAAGGCATTGCCCAAGATCAGTTCTACCGGTGTGTGCCGGGCGATGTACAATAGCTAAAGCTGAAGGAAGAGTGAGAGCATGGCATA
>NC_024327.1:11951123-11954964 GCF_000523025.1 Cynoglossus semilaevis | reverse complement strand
ATTTACTGTCAGTGTAAATTGTGACTGGAAAACCGGAAGCATAGTGGAGCGCCATATACATAGGTTTCAGTTCCACTGCTTGAGCAGAATAAGAAGGTGGAAGTGTGTCAGAGAGCAGCACTGAAGTAAGAGTTGTCAGTGTATGCAGTACAGGTGACACCAAAAGTGTCTTTCACAGATGAACCATCAGTAAACAAGTAAAGTGAATCAGGAACCGGTTGATCTAATGGGTCCGGCATGGGTAAATAAGTAGTCAAAGAACAGTCATTTAGAGACACTTAGAGACACTACGGATTGTTGTTTTTAATTGAGCTATGCACCTTAAATGATCAGATTGTAATGTGATTTTAGTAGCTGGTGCAGAACGCATTGGACCTGAAAGTAAAGAATATAATGGTCCAGATAATTTGGACTAATTTGGAATCCATTGTCTGCAATAATTAAATGTGCCAAGGGAGGACATTAGTTGTTTCCTAGTTGTTGGGGCTGGCAAGTTACAAACAGTGTTGATTCTGTCCTGTGACACAGTTTTCCCTGCTGCTTAAATTATATGTCCTAAAAACTTAACTTCTTTTTGTGCTAGTTGAACTTTGGACCTGCTGCATTTATGGCCTTGTGAATGTAGAAAATGAAGCAGGGCCAAAGAATCAGATAGGTACGTTTTATGATCAGGGGAGGCTAAAAGTATGTCATCTACATAAAGTAGGATTTGGGAACCTCCTGGTGGATACAATTTGGTTTACAAGTTTGCAGACAGGGCCATAGAGAAAATACAGGGAGATTCTGTATAACCTTGAGGTAGACGTGTATAGGTGTATCGTTTGCCTTCAAATGTAAATGCAAACCAATATTGAGATCATTTAGACACTGGAATTGAGAAAAATGCATTTGCCAAATCAACCACTGTGAAGTACTTATTATCAGGTTTCAGTTCATTAAGCAATGTGTGTGGATCAGGCACCACAGGTGCACATGGGACAATAGCAGAATTTACTGCCTGTAAATCTTGTACTTGTCCAATATTTTACCAATAATAATAATTAATAACAATATTATGAATTATAATTATAACATATTATAATAATAGCAATATTTAAACAAAAGATTGTGGTCAACGATCAGCCACTCAACAGAGATCATCGACTGTACCAAGTTTCTACGGTACCTAACGCACTGCAAGTAAAGCTGTCACTGTGAACCAACTTTCTCAATTTTGACCACAATCAAAACACACACACAAAAACTTAAAACCTTTATTGTCTCCAAGACTGTCTTTATATACAGTTTAATTTCTCTTGGAGACAATCATTCACACAACTCTCATTCACTCAAAACATCAGACATTATTAGTTTTTTAGTAGGAAAGTCTAAACGGTACTAAGACCTCACCATTGCCTTTTTCAGGACCGACTATTCTATTTTTGACTCTTCGTCACGGATTTTCAACCATTCACACACTTTGCGTGTATTATACTTACTTCCCTGCGCGCAGTAATTATTTTTCTTGGGATCGACGTCACAAAGCACCGCTGGATCCGTGGAATCCACCGAAGCCTCAAGTTGGCTTTTCAATGCTGAGGTGTTGTCTCAGACCATGCATGGATTTTTGCGTTTTAGAGTTTTACTTGCAGCAAGGAGTGTAGAACAATGGTTACATTCAGAACTGCACTGAGGAACACCTCAGTGCTTAAAGCTTATATACAGTTTTTTACACACACACTTCAATGGTCAGCACCTTGGCCTTTCACAGCCATGTGGTGTTCACGCGCCATTGGCGCTGATTGGCAAAGACTGCTCCAAACAAAGATTCTCCACCAATAGGAGCCATTATACACGCTGCAGTTAATCAAGTGTTTTTCTTTCTTGATCTTCTGTTGGTCTCCTTATTTGGGCAAAGAAACTAGTTCTGACTGGTTCTGTCATCTGTCTCTAAGCGTAACACACAGTACCAGTCAGTGCTATCCATACCATCCTGTTATGTAAACCATCAGCATGTACCCCTTTCTTTAGTACTTGTCCATTAAGTACAGTGTAACATAAAGATTCAATAATAGTATAAATTGATATGGAAACTTTATATCAGGAATACATTGTAGATATAGATATTAAATAAATGTATTTACAACATCTTAACAGTTTTGTTCAACGTTGCTCTTTCTAATTTTTTTTGGAGCTCATATTGGATATTTTTCAAGAACCCTTTTTATTATAATATATTGTCCAAAATTAATGACTTAAATCTTTGCTAACCTTTAGATTTTCACCAGACTGAAGAAAGAAACGATTAAGTATTATTTACTGTAACAAGATTAACAGCATTTTAGTCCCTGTCCACAAGTAATTTCAGATTTTCCTTTATCAGAAAAATAGAGCAGCTTTATAAGAAATATATTGAAATCTATGTGATTGGAATCTAGTTATGAGTACATATAAAGTATATTTGTAATAAGATAATTTGTTTTTATATATATATATTATGTATAATTCTATTAGTGAATAGGGAAACCACAGTATTGAATTAAACCAAATAATGCAGCTGCAAAAGGGAATCATTTCTACAATTGAATAATAATTCTGATTTCTACTCAACAATAATAACAGGCAAAGAGAATTTGTATGAGAACTAAAAACGTGGTGGTAGACATACAGGCGGTTGCACTTTTCTGGTGCCCTCTGCTGGCAGTTTAAAAACCTGCACCAGGTAAATCATTAGAATAGAATAGAATAGAATAGAATAGAATAGAATAGAATAGAATAGAATAGAATAGAATAGAATAGAATAGAATAGAATAGAATAGAATAGAATAGAATAGAATAGAATAGAATAGAATAGAATAGAATAGAATAGAATAGAATAGAATAGAATAGAATAGAATAGAATAGAATAGAATAGAATAGAATAGAATAGAATAGAATAGAATAGAATAGCCTTTATTGTCCTTGTACAGTGTACAACGAGATTTGAGCGCTACTCACTTGGTGCAAAAAAAAAAAGAGTAAAAGACAACAGTATATACAAACATATAACAACATATCTTTGGTGTAGTTAGTTATTGCACATAGTTGTATGTTTATTGCACAGTGATCAATATGATCAGTAAAGTGTGAAATAGTGTGGACTATTTTAACTGGTTTTGTTTCTATTGTTTACTGCTGAGATAGCTTTCGGGAAGAAGCTATCTCTGAGTCTGTTTGTCCTGGTTTTGTGTGACCTGTACCGTCTGCCTGACGGTAACATGTCGAACAGAGAGTTACTGGGGTGGGACGGGTCCTTTATGATGTTGCTAGCTCTGCTGAGGTAGCGGGAGTTGGCAATGTCCTCCAGGCTGGGCAGAGAGCAGCCAGTGATCTTCTGGGCTGTGTTGATGACTCTCTGCAGAGCTTTCCTGTCTGCAGCTGAGCACCCTGCGTACCATGCTGTGATGCAGTACGTCAGGATGCTCTCTATGGCGGCTCTGTAGAAGGTAACCAGTAGCCTCTCCTCCAAGTTGTTTCTTCTGAGCACCCTCAGGAAGTGGAGACGCTGCTGAGCCTTCTTCACCACCGCAGTGGTGTTTGCAGACCAGGAGAGATCGTTGGAGACGTGCACGCCCAGGAACCTCATGGAGTGGACCCTCTCCACACAGTCACCGTGGATGTAGAGAGGGGCCGGGTCTTCTCTGCCCTTCCTGAAGTCCAGGATGAGTTCTTTCGTTTTTGTTGTGTTCAGCTGAAGGTTGTTCACTGAACACCACACAGTCAGTCTGTTGACCTCATCTCTGTAGTGAGACTCATCCCCCCCTGAGATGAGTCCGACCACGGTGGTGTCATCCGCAAACTTGAGGATGGTGTTTGAGAGATG
>NC_024327.1:11942511-11949357 GCF_000523025.1 Cynoglossus semilaevis | reverse complement strand
CATGTTGCCAGTCTTCAGAGAAGATGCAAAGGGGAGAACAACTTGCAACTGGCCACCTTAAATACCCTTTCTCATGATTGGCTTCACCTGTGTATGTAGGTCAAGGGTCAATGAGCTTACCAAACAAATTTTGTGTTCCAATAATTAGTGCTAAAGGTATTCAAATCAATAAAACAACAAGGGTGCCCAAATTTATGCACCTGCCTACTTTTGTTTAAGTAATTATTGCACACTTTCTGTAAATCCTATAAACTTCATTTCACTTCTTAAATAGCACTGTGTTTGTTTGCTATATGATATATTTAATTGAAATTGCTGTTCCGAACAACCAATGATACGTAAAGGAAAATCTTGAAAATGATCAGGGGTGCCCAAACTTTTTCATACCACTGTATTTACCAGTGCAATGATTTACTTTCTCAGGTTGCTGGTAGTTTTTAAAATAAATAAAGTTATATTTATAGTTAATTTTGTCTGTGTTGACAGACTAGCAGACAGTTGTGAATCCCTTCATTCTCATTCTCTTGGAAGGAAGAGTGATTATGTTGGTCAGTCAGTGGTCTGATGAAAGGTGCACCCTGAGCAGGAATTTTCAATTATTTTTTTGAATAGGCCAAATTCACAAGAAACATTTTGTCTCAAGACGCAAGACGAAACCAAACACTGCCTGTTCTGTATACTGCTGTCTATGCAGATTTGTCTACAGAGAGGAAAGTGAATGGCTTTTTCAATACAGAAGCTGCTCACCTCTGCTGATTGAATGGCTACAATAAAAGGCTGAGATACTTTTGAGTGATTATTCAATAAGTAAACAAGAGAAAAGAGGCGTTTTACACAACGGCAGAAAATTTAGAGCGCATTAGACAGATTTGACCTTCCACTGCTGGCTCAGGAGAAGCTCTGTTCATTTTTGCTCATCAGCCTAATGTGATCATGTAGGATAAACTCTCATCGCTCTCCTAAAGATGGCAGGAAGTTAATTGAAAAAGCCATCAGAGGATGTATCAAACGGACAGAGGGATAAAAATAGCGTTAGCAGAGGCCAGTATTGGTACATGCATCATGCAGCTGGGGGACCTGAAGGCCACACTCTTCTTTTAGTAAGTTAAAGCTGAGGCTCAGGCAGAAATCACCGGGGGCCAAATCTGGCTTGCAGTATAATTATATTTGGCCCATGAGATCATATCAACTGTATACTAGAGTTGCCCCACCAGTATATAGCCCCTGTATACTGGCAGGATTTGTAGTATTAGCGGTGTATGCGCTATGTTATAGCACATACATTTAGTTTAGTTTTTTTTGTTGTTGGCCTGTGAAAAAAAGATTTACGTTAAAAAGGAACTCGAAAGGCTACATATAGAGAGTATGTATCTTTATCTGTAGACTTTCAAGCTCTTTTTTAAGAAACAAATAACACTGATGTGTGTTTTATTTCAAAATTAATTTCTCATATTTTTATAATGTTAAGCTTTGGTTCTTCCAGATTACTAAAAACTAAAGTTTGTTTCCATATGAAAAAAAAAATCAACATTACATATCTGGAGAGAAGGGAAAACACGCACAACTGCTGTAAATGTTTCAATAAATATTAAGTTTGGCCCGCAACTTCGTCCCAGGGTGGTCAAACTCAAATTCACAGTGGGCCAAAATTAAAAACTGGCAGTATTGGCTGGGCTGCCTGGCCTGTTGCAATGTCCCTGATCTCGGGTATTGGCGACTTCTGTTTTTTTCCATGACGACTAATCTGACAAATGAGCTGAACTTGAGTCGATGAGTAAAATTAATTATGTCATCACATTGTCATTAATTTGTAAAGCATATTGAACTTCAGCTAAGCTTAACATAAATAGTCTTCTATGTTGTTGTATTAGGATTGCAGATTTTTTTTTAACTGCACTGGCTACAGTAGATACAGTTGATTGTGTAAATGAGGAAAAAAAAAGTCAGTTTCAGTAAAACTGGTCTGCAGTGGGAGTTCATGAGCTATGGTGTGGAAATACTATTTAACAGTTTAAAAAGTACAACCACCTTTTTACTGACGGCGCTTACATAGAAAATGCTCCTGTGCATTTACTGTGTCAGTGCTGTCTTATGCAGGGTTTGAAAGGAAATCTGTAATCTGGTGCTCAGTGATGTAAGGCGTTTGTACGTAAACTGTATAAAAAATCTTTGTCATGTTTTCTTTGTTGTAGCTGTTTCTTGAATATTGTCGTCGTTGACTTCTATCAGAGAGCCTATTCTATTCATAGCTGGAAATAACAAAAGCGTGGAATGCCAGCTACTAATGAAATCTAAGGAAGAATAATAGGCCTTAAAGCAGGGGTGTCAAACTCATTTTCACCGGGGGCCACTGCTGTATCAGCAATACAGTTCCCCTTGAAGGGCCGGTTGTAAATGGATGAATGTATAAATGTAACTACTTTATAACTGACAAATGTTTCTGCAATTGATTATTATTATTTAAGTTACAAATAATGCTCATTGCTGTGTAATTTAAAAAATAAAATTATTTATCAGGTTAAGATATTCTGCTGCATTGACCTAATTAAATGCTTTTTAAGCTCCTGCGGGCCATACAAAATAACTTGGTGGGCTGCAGTTGGCCCCTGGGCCTTGAGTTTGACACATGTGCCTTAAAGGAAGACTAGGACCAGCTCACTGTTGTAGGTTTTTATAATCATTATTATTTTATTTTTAACTAACAAATTTCAGGTAATAATGTATGCGTAGACATGTGCAAGTTAATGTTTATTGATTAAAACAAGATTATAACTAAAAGTTTCAACAACTTTTCCTGAGGTGTACAGCCACACATGCTGCTGGGCACTGTAACTACTGTAGCTGGCTCACATAAGAGTGTCTCACATAAGGAGTATATCACATCGTTTGTATTGGATTAGATTTATGTCCATAAATAATCATTCTCATCATTTATGTCATCAGCCAATGGACCAGGACCATTAAAACATATTTATAACATACTCTGCAGTAGAGACAACCTATTGTCTTTTCTGGCTCTAAATCAAACTGTACCCATCTGACCGACAGTACATTGGGGGACAAGGGCTGATATACCTGTGTAGAATACGACCCCCAAATCTGACAAAAACCTGAATCTTGAGCGGTCTGGACACAACTTATTTATAGCATCCTCTAATATAATTTCCAATGTTCAAATGTGAAGACACTGGGAGGGAAATTGAGCGGCCACGGAAAACCCATGGGAAGGATGTCCCAATCTCTTCAGACTTCAATTCTCAGACATTTTAATGTGTGTATATATATATTATTTCTGAGAAAATTGTAATTGTGTATATATGTATATGTATATTTGTACATACATATGTATATTTCTATATAGGTATATATTATACGATTATATTATATTATACGCAGATAAGCCACTTAAGTGCAGTTTAGACAAGTTGAAAATAATTGATGGGTTTCCCAGACAAGCTTGTAATTAATGAAAGTGGACCTGTGTCAAGGTTAAGTACAACACAGCCAGCAGGGCTGAGCAGAAAAGACACATTCATTGCTGTAATGTGCAACATATTGATTTGTCTTAAAAATGTCTGTCCCAGTAACTGTTATTAAGCTTGATAGTTCCTGAGTTCATTATTGCCTTCAGAGATTCTTGAAAATTTCAGAAGGGCAGAGGTCAGGGCTGTGGCTAACCCTAAGGATAATTTATCCTCGGTGTCCACATTTTTTTTACGCGATAAAAGTCTCAAGGATTGTTTCTTTAACTGTACAGTAGTTTTTGTACTAAAGGAATTGAAAAAAGCACTATATGATTTCTCCTTTTAGACTTAATTATATTTTCTCTCAAATCCTTCTTGGCAAAGTCTGCTACAAACAATCATTAAATATTCTCCTTGTAATCTGCATTGGCAGAAAGCAAAGGTTTTGCTAACTACACTGATTAGAACCTAAAACAAGAGTGGCAGAGATGTGTATTTGTTTTGTCCACGTCCTGAACTCTGTGGTACCATTATACACACACTGCTCTTTAATACCACTGCAGTCAGTGTCACAATCAGTCTCCTCTCCTCTCCTGTTTTCTGCTCTCCTTTCCTTTCCTCTTCACTCCTCTCGTCTCCTTGTCCTTTCATTTGCCCTATGGAATTTTCAACAGCTCTGTCTGTTTTTCTCCCAGTGTTGATTACCTATTATCTACTTAGGGCCAATGTGCCTGAGCCTAAAGAGCTTGTGAAACTGGTGACGTGTTCTTCTGAGTTCTCATTGAAAATGCACTCAGTGTTGTTGGTCAGTCCAGGTGATCAGGAATAGTTGGTGCTCTAACACACATTCTCCACTTTCTAGCTTTATGTTGGTGCCGGAAATTACGTTATTCAGCAACCACTATTGTCATCTAACTGCCACAGCTAGAATTACCTCAAAAGAACCACACCTGACCACGTTGTACTTTTTACTCGCTGCGAGGGGGAGCAGAGAGACCAACAGCTTCGCAGAGCTGGCTCACCTAAGTCCCAAAGTGTATGAGGACTGCAGCTCATTTTATTGAGAAAGTTTCAAAAGTACTGGGCAGTTGTTTTTTTGGTTAAGTTTTACTCCCAGAGCAAAGGTCATCCGACTTCCATACTTGATGAGAAACAGACTTCATCCTTTATGGACCACAACCTAAAAAACCTTTTAGGAGTACCTACTCCTGTCAAGCAGACCACTGTTTAACACACTTAGATAACAGTTTATGGTTTAACACACTTTGGTTTAACACACTTTGGTAACTAACTATAAATTCTATTTACACTTTACTGTGTGTGGTACTACTATACAGTTTTTGGTGAAAATACTACACTCTAGTACACACTATTCCACCCTAAAAAGCTACTAAATGCAACCATGACTTTACCTTGTCAACACACATATTTATAAGCACCTGGTTGTCATGGTGATCAAAGCTTTTGTGTCGTAAAAAAGAGGTCAAAAAGGTTAATTATACAGCTTTCTTATGCTTACATTCATCATTATTAATTGACCCATACAGCTTACGTTGTTCTATTTTCGTTAAACAAGGTTTGGGTAAATTATTACTATTTACTTTTTACTGATTTATAACTTTTTTGATAAGCTAAATAAATAATAACTGTGTTATTACGTTGTTTCAGAGGTGACACACACCATGCAAAAGAATGATTGGTCTGGAAATGACAGCCAGCAAGATAATATAAGCAAAGACTTTTTTCCTCTATTTATATGTATTTTTTTTAAAAAAATCAATAGAAAAATGTATTTAAAACATTTCTCTATTGAAGACAAAGTATGCAACACTTGGGTGTGTCGTAAATGCAATGTCGCCATTCTGCCCTCCCTTGAATGTGCTGGCACAACATTATTGTTTTATAAAGTTCAAAATCCTGGAGCTCAGATAAAATTATTTCAAATCAGATTAACCATTGCTTAAAAAAACATTATGACAAATAGTTTCAGTTCAACGCTACTATTCCACACACACATAAAAAAAAAGTGACTTAAGATTATATCCTAATTCTTCTAATCCCAGTTCCACACTCCCTCATTATGGTCACTTTTATAGAGAACTCCTTTATATTCCACCTTTATTTTTGTTTTTTGCATTAATTGTTTTGTTTAATCAGATGAGTATTAGCTAGTCCCACACACTAAATATACACATTAAAACCACCAATCAGTCCTATAGTCAAAGAAAAGAAACAACAACAGTTTTATCAATTCAGATTTGAGATAAGAAAACCTTCATCTGCTTTGCTATGTCCTCACGATTCAGTAAAAAATAGTCATAATGTTCAGTACATAAAAAAATGATTAACCTAAGTTTACATTTTTCTAATTTGACATTTTATGAGCTCAGACATGATGATGTTCCATGTACAGGACTATATTGGCCACAAGTTGCTTCTAATAATTCATTATTTTATTTAAAAATAAGTGACACAGTCCTTCATAAATGGTACATTTAATTTAATTCCTCCATTACCTATCCCTGGCAACTAAGCCTGTGCCGACATCATGGCCACTGTACGTAGGCTTTAGCACGAGATTTGAGTGCAAGCTGTCTGTCAACCAACAACTATCTATCTGGATTTTATAGACAGGTTCCTGGAAACTGGACCAAACCAGGGCCAGCAGAGTGGTGCTCAGTTAGAGACGCAGACTGTGTAGTGAGCAGCAGACTGTGGCGGGTTGATCTCCTAGTTCATTAATAAAACACTCATCTTTACAGTTGTTGATGTAAATATCAAAGGTTAAATGTAGGTGCAATTGGTTTGCATGTTCTGACATTATTATAGGACATTGAGAATGTGTGGAATACATTTTCCTAATAAACAAAGCTTGTGGAAATCATGGGCCAGAAAAAATGGCCTCGGGGCCAAAAGCCCTTAATCATTTGAATTTGCCCTTGAAGTTCTTGTGATGGTAAAAGATTTAATCAGTCACTCTGTCAATTTGGAAACAGGGCACATCTACCTCAGAAGGGGCCATGATTCTTGGGGCAACTCCACAGGGTAAATCATAAAAACATTTATGCCTAAAGGTTTATCTATTATTTTTACTAAGCCTGAGACTTGGAACAGAATTAATAATAATAAATAAGAAAGGGATATATTCTTAAACTTTTGTTTTTAAATGTAACCCGTATTAATGAATTCACACATTTTTGTAGCGTAAAAAAGTGTATTATAACCCTATGGCATTTTTGGGAATCAACGTTTAAAGTGTTTATTTTCATATGCACAGTAAAAAAATACACAGGAGTAAAACAAACTTAAAAAAAGGCAATTAAAGGTAAAATGGGAAAAAAACAGCACAATAACAAAAATAACAAAAACAAAAAACAATAGA
>NC_024327.1:11937538-11942421 GCF_000523025.1 Cynoglossus semilaevis | reverse complement strand
ATCAAGAGTTCTGTAATTAAACCATGCAAGTAGACACTGAGATGCAAAAAACTTTGCAGGAAACATATTTTGCAATTTAGTGTGCAGCAGCAGCTGTGTGCAAACTGTTAGTTTACAGTCAAGTACAGTTATATGAGATAGTGATGCACATGATGTACAGTAGTGGCAGTGGGAACGATAGAGTACAGTTTAAAGTTCAGATTCTAATAATCTGAATGTTTTATTATATGATTATACAGAGGAGAATTCACTAGTGGAAAATAAGGAGGTTGTTTATTTAGACAGAGATAAACAGCCATATGTGGATGACTTGTGAATTTACACAAAAATCAACAAGTTAATTTAAAAAAAACAAATAAGATTAAAGGTTGTCTTTTTTTGTCACTTCAGTTGTAATGGTGTTCTGGTGGTTCTGCTAATGCTGCTCTCTGATCAGCGCTGTCTGATTGGCTTTCGATCCTGGAGTCTTTTCTTATTAGCAGTGTCACGAACCACAACAAACTAATTTTATGTTAGTATTAACTTTTAAAGCATATGATTATGCTACGTAAAATTAAATCAGAACTTATCCTTCATCTCATGTCAGTACGTATAAACTTAAGTTTTAAGAAATTGTAAGCTTGACTAAAAATCAGCCTTGTCAAAAAGTAAAGAATAACAAAACGGTGATTGGAAATCTGTTCAGAAATAATGTAATAATAACATATATTGAATGTGCTATATAAAACAAAAATGAATTGTGAAATGAAACAGACGTCAGACTTAAAAATACAGAGATAGAATTTAAGGTGCTATAGTATACAACTTTTTCTTTCCTGTATTTTCTTCTGTTTGTATCCTCTGTATGTCTGTAACTTACCAAGACTTACCACGTACCAACACTGACTCAAACTATCAAAAACTGCAGGCATGTAGAGCAGCGCCAACATTAAGTTCACATTCCGTCTATATCTGTCACTCCCGTGCTCCTAATCAGCACAATAGCCACATAATCCTGTGGGTCTGTTGTGTCACTCTATGGTGAGTCACCGTTGATTCCAGTTCGCCCTGTTGACGTTCTGTAGAAAACACTTTAGAGAGACGAGGTAGAGGAGAGGGTAAAGAGGGGAGAAGAAGGTGGTTCAACATCACACCCGCAGACCATCATTTCATCTCAATTAAATATCAGATTAAATAGTTTGTCATAGAATTACCTGTGGATCTGTTTACATACTCCAAACCACCATGAATTCAATATTTTTATTTTTATAATATATATATAATTAATAAATAAAAAAGAAATACATTTGATTACCATATTTTCCAGACTATAAGTCACACCTTTTTTTCATCCTTTGGCTGGGTTTGTGACTTATATTTAGGTGCGACTTACCGTATTTTTCGGACTATAAGGTGCACTTAAAAACCTTTTATTTTCTCAAAGATCCACAGTGCGCCTTATGTATTACTTCTGCTTGTGCTTACTGACCTCGAACCGATTTGATAAAGCCAAACCACACAGCGCATCACACATGATGGTACACAACTGAAACGCACTGGGTGCCAACAATGACGTTTAACGCTGTTATCACAATCATCAAGATGCTCAACAACAATTGTTACAGTATGGCTGTCTAACCCAAATGCACGCAACGTTGCGTCGTGCCTCCCAACACCCGAAGACTCTGTGTTGTGTTTTTGTATTGTCGATGTATGGTGCGATGCAGGACGACTCAGACGCATGGCTGTCGATGTTTTTGTGGTCAAAAACTCTTTTTATTTCTCCTTTTTTTATCGATACAGACAAAACACACACTCTCTCTGCAAAATAACATCCGCACTTCTGCACGGAACAGCGTCTAAACAACAATACGGTAACCACCCAGAACAAAAACAGTGACAACCACCTGACTCTGGAGGGGCGAACAACAAGAACAGCGCCCTCCAGTTTTCAACTTAGGTCACTACCCTTTCCACAAATCTCCGTCCCTATTGATCTGCGACTCCATGCGCGCCCATCTCACCGATATTGTTAAAACCCAAGTGACGCAAACTAATTCGGGGCATCATTCTGGGTGGATTAACCACCGCTCGATATTGGTGTTAACAGGGCGTTTAAAGTAAAATTGCGAGCTGCGTTGGAGCATTGGATGACAGAAGGCGAACACGCATTCATCAAGACAGGGAGGCAAAGCCGTGCGAATTACGCCACTACCTGCTAATGGTTCGTGGATGCCTGGGCTAAGGTAGCAGTCTCAAATGTTTCACGAAAGCCGGAATCATCACTGAACAACTAATTAACAGAAACTAGACTGACTCGGATGTTGATGAGAGGGATTGAAAATACGGTATATATTAAAATATATAATTTCACATTGTTATTTTCACACTGACATGCGTTAGAGGGCACTTAAGGCTTGTGTACCTTGTGTATTAGCTATTCCTCTAAGTTGCACTTTTTTTCATCTTTTGGCTAGAGCAACTTATAGTACGGAAAATACAGTAATCATTCATATTTATGCCTCTAATTATGCACAATCAATACATTTCTCCCACAAGCACATATTCCTAAAAAAATAATGAAATGCTAGTAACCATTTCCCTTCCCTTGGTTAGTTACTTAGTAAACCTAGTAAAAATAAATGGAAATATGTAAGATACGTGTGTTGTTACTATTGAGCTCTAATCGATTTTGTCAGTTGAGCGAAAGTTTATGTACGGACCTGACTGTGATTAAAGGCTCTGTCAATTATGAGACCTGATTCGGAGGAGTAAAGGGAGATGAGAGAACACTAATAAGGAGCAGGTGCTGTATGAGGGGGTGACTGAGGTTTAGTAGAGCAACAGTGAAAAACAAACTGAGGAGAGCAGAGATGCTGGTCCTGGGGGGCAAATTGAAGTAAAATGTGGAAGAAAACCTGTGCTGATGGACTCATTTTACAAGGCTCTCTGGGGCTGTCCAATCAGGCGGCACCATTGATGAATAGTCATGAGTCACCTTATAAGCATCACCATGGATATGCTGTTGTGCCCCTGTGAATGTAATGAGGAATTGCACATTTTGATCACCAGTTATAGCCCAGCAGGGGAGAACCCGGGTCATGTGTTTAGGCATGTGGATGAGGACAGTCGGACTTTTCAGAGGAAATTGGAAGAGAATGAGGATGTACGTAAGAACAAAAAAAATCCCTCATTAAATAAAACATAGAGTAAAGATACCCAGTTGCCAACTAAGCCTGACTGTTAAGAAAGCTCTGTTTGCAGAAGTTGAACATACATTTGAGTAAAATTGCTGTGAATTAATGTTGTCAGTATTTAAAACAAAAACAATGACATGACCACTATTTTAAGTTGTAGCTGTTAATCTGTAAAACATAAGGTCAGTTTTGTACATTAAAATGGAGGTGGTCAGTAAAAGAAACAGCAAGGGACATCATCCATCCCCTATGGTCAGGCACATTGGTCCTATTGATCAATCACATGCAGTTGCTACTTAATGTTACCCTCCAAATGTCTTCTCCCAGTTCCATCCTTCATCCAGAAAGATGTTTTTGCTCTTGTAGGACAGTACCTGGAGAACACCAGGAGGGAAACATGGAGAATGCACTGAAAGGCAGGCACCAAAACAGGCACCAAAAGCACTTATGCTACCATTGTAAAACAAGGAGAAATTGAATAGAATTATATATCAATTTTTATGACCATATCCAAAAAATTAGATGGAATCATGGAAAAGTTTATTTATTTGCATAATTCCATTCAAAAAGTTAAACTTTCATAAATTATAGATTCAGGGCCCACAATTTAAACAATTTCAAGCATTTATTTGTTTATTTTTGGGCTTCCAGCTCATTAAACCCACAAAAACAGGAATTCAAAAAATCTACTTTCAAGTTACACCAATAGATTAAACAGTATCTTCAAGTCAAAATTTAAAAAAGCTACCACTTCTATAGATATGCATTTGTGTTTATACATATTGTTAGATTTCAATGCTTTTCACATTTGGTTTGGGTCTGAAAGCAGGAAGCTGCTAAGACACCAAATGCCTTCCCAAGCACACACACTCACATAGCCCCACACATTCAAAGAGAATTTCCCCCAAATTATCTTCACACCAACTCTCTAGATTACTCCCTGTTGTTCCAAAACACCTCTACTCCCTGGGAACAATGGGAAGTCTCCAATCCACATTCTCACAGGGAAACCCGGATCCATCCACTCCTTTTGATCCACATAACCACCTGTTGTTGGCCGGACCCTAAGGCCCCGTCCACTTCCTTTGTAATAACACCTTGCTCAGTGACAAAAGGTTCATAAACATGTCCTCCAACACTGCGGAATCATGGAGCAGCAGCGCCACATAGTGGTGACTGCAGGCACAACCATGATACAATAACAATAATATGATTGGCCACGAGAGGCCTAACCTCTGTCTTCCATTGGTCTACCACATTTAAACACACACCCGGAAAGTCAAAACCACTCCCCCCACACAGATATATGCGTAAACCACTAATGATACATTGGAAGTTATTCTAGGAAGTTTAGTTCTTGAATTTGTGTACTGGCAACTGTTGTACGACATTTTCTTGAATACTTCTCCAGTCGTTTTATTATGCTTGTTGGACCTGTTTGATTTGGCGTTTTGTTATTAAACAAATCGCAACGAGGAACCAGAGACTATTAGGAAGAAGGTAGATCAGGTTAGAAAGGATGAAGTTAGAAAAGCCCTGAAGACGATGAAGAGTGGAAAGTCAGTTGGTCCCAATGACATACCAGTGGAAGTATGCAAGTGCTTAGGAGAAGTGGCGGTAGATTTCCTGACTGGGTTGTTTAACAGAATTTTAGAGACTGACAAGATGCCTGATGAGTGGAGGAAAAGTGTTCTGCCATACAATGAA
>NC_024327.1:11924859-11937363 GCF_000523025.1 Cynoglossus semilaevis | reverse complement strand
GCAGAGAAGTATGTTAGTTTGGTGCAGGACATGTATGAGAATAGTACAACAGTAGTGAGGTGTGCTGTTGGAAGGACAGAAGACTTCAAGGTGGAGGTGGGACTACATCAAGGATCGGCCCTGAGCCCCTTCTTGTTTGCTTTGGTGATGGACAGATTGACAGTTGAGGTCAGACAGGAGTCCCCATGGACTATGTTGTTTGCAGATGACATTGTGATCTGTAGTGAGAGTAGGCAGCAGCTAGAAAAGAACCTAGAGAGGTGGAGGTTTGCACTAGAAAGAAGAGGAATGAATGATCTGTGATAGAAGAGTGTCAGCTAAGGTGAAGGGAAAAGTTTACAGGACGGTGGTGAGAACAGCCATGATGTATGCTTTAGAGACAGTAGCAATAGGTAGAAGACAGGAGGTGGAACTGGAGGTGGCAGAGTTAAAGATGCTAAGATTCTCTCTAGGAGTGACAAGAATGGACAGGATCAGGAATTAGGTCATTAGAGGGACAACACAGACAAAAGTTTTGGGGAAAAGGCTAGAGAAGCAAGACTGAGATGGTTTGCGGAGGAGGGACAGTGGATATATTGGTAGAAGAATGTTAGAGATGGAGCTACCAGGTAGGAGAAAGAGAGAAAGGCCAAAGAGGAGATATATGGATGCAGTGAGGGAGGACATGCAGATAGCTGGAGTCAGAGTAGAAGATGCAGAGAACAGGGAGAGATGGAAATCAATGATTTGCTGTGGCAACCCCTGAAAAAGGGACAAAGCCGAAAGAAAAAGTTATTAAACAAATCGACCATCTATCGACTGTTTCATTCCTTGCCTGAGACAACCTACAAGGTGATTTCTTCAATTTTGGTGATGTGACTACGGGGAGAAGAAATCCTCCAATTGGTGTCGTGTATGACATATTGTGTATGAAAAACTAGTCTGAATACCACACCACAACAACAGAGTAAATCCCAGATAGCAATTTTGTCATGAGCCAGTCAACATGACATGCTTAGAGGCTCAGATGAACTGAGGGAAGCACTATCTTCACTTCAGACCAGGGGCAACCTGTGTTATACTGCCTTTCATCATCACAGCCCTCCATCATTCATCTGTCTGCTCTGAATTGAGCGATTGATTTTTATCAGTGAATAAATCTTAAAAGGATTCTGGCTAAGAGCAGGAGCTACAGGAGGAGCGAGTGGGAGAGAAGTTAACGCAGGACAAAGAGAGGCAGGTAGAGAGAGAGGGTGTATGGGAATGAAGATGAAAGAGAAAGATTGCTGTAGATGCGATAAACCCTAAATCACCTGGTTGAAAGAAAAAAAACAATCTAGTTCCTGCATTTATCTGTCAGTATAGAGTCAGCCTCCTTCTTCTGGAATACAACACTATATTTGAAACTAAAGAGGCAGAAGAATGTCTGTCACAACATCACTGGCCCTGAAATTAAAGTTATCCAGTGGAAATCCTTGAAGACACATGTGGTTCAGCTGCCTCTAAAATGCCATAAAAGAAATTGTTACTTATCAACTGTTTTATTTACATATTGTCACCACCCAGTGCGATGGCGCTACTAGACAGATAAGACAGCTTTGGATTGTAACTTTATTTACATGAACTACATGAACTATAGTCGAAGTATTCTTACGATTTTCCACCCAACAGGTGTTGCCTTATTTGTCACCCTGTAGTATAAGTTGGGGGGAGGGGAAGCAAAGTGTGCCTGCTCTGCGCTGACACAGGAGCGGCACGTCCGGCGACCTGGGTGTTTCCTCTTGCCGAAAACGCAGCATTGCAAACAAGAGCGGAACTTAAAGTGAAGAATCAAGCTCACCAGGCTAGCATCAATCCGATACCAACTTGGTATCGATACTATATTTGGATCGATCCGCCCACCACTAGTACCATGGTGTAGTAAAAATTTACTCAGTTCAGACCCCGACAGTACACAGTACTCACAGCATCACGGCAGATTTCACATGTATCAGGATAAGGGGGGTAGTGGGTGAGAGGGAGGAGAGGTGAAGCAAGGAAGGGATTGGAGGGAGAGGATAATGTAGTCACAGTTTTTCCAGTCTTGCATTCACTTTATGAATAATTAAAACATAAAGGAGAAACATCTGTTAGGGCTTGGAATTGTGAAATGATGGCAAGTCAGTACACTAGGAAGTTTGAAAAATAAAAAACTGTGATATATGTGGACTCACAATATAAAAATAGTAAGCTGAAAGAGGACAACACTCTTGAAATTTCTTCCCCCTTATAGTACGCAATATAAAATCCCAGAAAAGGTGTAAATAATTTATACCGTGACTGAATCCCAGAAGATCTCCATTCTCTTTCAATAGATAGAACACATCACACATTGACAACTGTGAACACCTTCCATCTTGTTCTGTAGAGTTATGCTAAATTCAGGACTTCAGGACCACAGCTACTATATGCAGGTTTATGAACACCTTTTTTACTGTGCTTGGTGTTTTATGTAAATTGAATTCCACTTCCTAGATGTTAGTGGCATACATGAAGAATTTTTTTTAATTTTTTTGCCCCTTTCTTTCTTTTACATTCCCACTCACATTTGCATTGACAAAATGACATACTCATGCAAACATTAACAATGATCCGGACATTAACGTGTATCACACACTCCCCAACAAACAAAAGTGGCTCTTCACACAAGATATCACTGAACATTACTTTGTCTCCTTTTCTTTCTTTTTTTCAAAAACACATCCAAACTTTCAATGAGTGTATTCTTTGAACCCCACAAGGTGTGAAATGTATGTATAATGTGTGTGTTTCAGACCTCAACAGGTGAGTATGAGATGTATGGTGTATGTCTGACGTATATGGTGATTAAGGTCTCTTCAGGTGAGTACGTAATGTATGCGACTGTCTTTCATGACGCCTCATCAACAATGGGCTGGGTACAGAACAGGTAAGTATGAGTATGCGGCAATGGATGGGGGTTGGAAGCGGTGGAAGCATGGTGGACAAAGACACTGGTGAGTATACTGTCCTGACTGGATTTCAACTGCGCCGACAGTGGGACGTGGCTGATAAGCTGGTTGACCCAGGGATGGGTAAGTAAACACATAACCTGGGCTTCTCTGGTGGACTGTCTCGGAGGAATCTGATGTTCAGGTTGCAGTGTAGGGACATTGTTCTCAGGATAGACAGTCTTCAGTTCCTCTTGAACGGTTGTAAGTTGTAGCTGCCCCGTGTTTTGTTCATCCTCACTGGATACCCTCTGTTCCTAACCTCTGACACCTTCTCCTTCCTGTTCAGACTCCACACGAGTTACTCCCAGATAGGTCTTGTTCCCTGTTCTCTCATGATGTAGATGAGTTGCTCCCAGTATGGTCTCAGCTTTCCCGGGCCCCCTCATTCACTGAGATTGCGTACCAGGACTCTGTTGCCAGGCTGAAGAACCACTCCTCTGCCCCATTTATTGTAATATGCCTTCCCTTTTGAGCTGAACTGTCAGCTGTTTGTGTTTGCTATTTGATATGCCTCAGTCTTTTTCCCTGCCCATTTCTCAGAATATCCCCTTGGTCCATTGGTTTCAGCTCCCTCCTTCGCTATGAGGCCAAAGAGGAGATCGACAGGAAGGCGAGGATGTCAGCCATACAACAAATAGTACAGGGAGAACCCTGTGGCCTCGTGCTTTGTACAATTTTATGCATGGAGTACATGTGGCAGGTGGTCCTTCCAATTCTCCTTCTCCTTTTTTACCCAAGGTCCGGAGCATCTGCAGTACTGTGCGATTGAACCTCTCTGCAGGATTGCCCTGGGGATGGTATGGAGAGGTCCTTGAGTGGGCAACACCAGCTAGCTGTCTGAGAGCTTTGAAGAGTTTGTATTCAAACTCTCGACCTTGGTCATGGTGGAGTTTGGCCGGCTACCCAAATCTGGGAATTAAATCATTGAAGAGCCGATCAGCGGCCATTTTCCCAGGCTTGTTCCTGGTGGGGTAGGCATGTGCGAATCTGTTGAAGTGGTCAACCACTACCACAACATACTCACACCCACCTCTGCAGGCCTCCAGATGAAGGAAATTAATGCACACCAGCTCAAGGGGCGAGTATGTAATACTTCCAATTGGTGCTCTTTCATGTGTGGCTGGCTTCTTCTGTTTAATGCAAGGGCACTTTCTGGTTACATACTCTTCTATCTCTTTTTTCATGAAAGGCCAATAGAATCGCTCCCTCGCTAGGCTTAGGACCTTCTTAACACCAACATGACTCATGTTGTCATGTAGCTGGGTGAGTACTGCTTGCTTGTAGGTGGCGGGCAGGACCAGTTGTCGTGGACCTGCACTCTTTCTGTAAGAGAGATTCTCCTCTATGTTGGTGTGTCTTTTCCCTCCATTTCCATAACCTTCCCAATAGCGGGGTCTTTTCTTTGTTCCTTCACCAGCTCATCGTGGCTAATTGTCTGCAGAGGCTCAACTTGCGTTTGACCATAGGATGTTAGGTTGAGTTCTGCCACCAAGGCTACATCTCCCTGTTGTGCTCTCCGGCCTCCTACCCATACAGCACATACTGCCTCCTCCGATAGCTCTTCTGTGCACTCAGTCATCAAGGCATTGATGTCTTGGGGGCAGCGTGATAAGGTGTCTGCATCGATGTTGGTTTTGCCTGGCCGGTATTTGATGTCAAAATGGAAATCGGCCAGCTGCTCCACCCACTGGTGACCCACAGCATTCAACTTGGCGGTACTCAGGACATATGTGAAGGGGTTGTTGTCCATGAAGACTGTGAAATGTGGGGCATAGAACAAATAATCCCGGAATTTATCACATATTGCCCACTTCAACGCCAGAAATTCAAGCTTTCCACTGTGTAGGTGATAATTCTGTTCTGCTGGTGTTAGTGTGCGTGACCCATATCCAATCACCCTCATCCTGCCATCCTGGTTCTGATAAAGAACTGCACAGAGACCTTTTTGGGAGGCATCTGTGTGGAGTATAAAGGGGCGGTTGAAATCGGGGTAGGCCAGCACTGGGGGTTTGGTCAGCTGGTCCGCAAGCTGTTTAAGGATCTGCTGGTGTTGCAAAGTCCACTCTACCGGGGTTCGGGAGGACGGCTGGTGGCCTCTCGTTTTTCCTCGTGATGGCATGGACTGAGGGGTGTCGGGCTTTGACTGGAACAGGTTGTATAATGGCTTGGCTATCCGTGAGAAGTCCTGCACGTACGTTCGATAATAGCTCAGGAACCCAAGCAACTGTCTGACGTCCCCAGCTGTCTGTGGTGTCTTGTGTACCAGTACACACACCGCTTCAAGGTCTTTGGGGTCCATTTTTATCCCTTCTTCTGACATTAACCGGCCAACATATCGTACCTCCTTGCGGAAGAGCTCGCATTTCTCTGGCTTCAGCTTTACCCTGTGGCGTTGTAAAGCCTGGAGGACTCTGCATAATACCTGCACATGTTCATCAAAGGATCTTGAGAAGCACAGCACGTTGTCGAGATAAGGGATGCAGCATTTGTCCTTCAGTGTGTCCAGCATCTCTTCCATGCTTCTTTGAAAGGCTGCCGGTGCGTAAGACAACCCGAAAGGGATTCGGACCCACTTGTATAGCGCCAATGGAGTTGTGAATGCAATCAGGTACCTTGATCCTACCTACTGGGTTGGGCCAGTGGCAACTGGTTGACTAGGAAAGGGGCCTGTATGATGAGATTGGGGTTGTCATTCCCTTCTAGATTGACAGTGAGCTCAACCCATCCACTGTACGGGATGGCATGGCCAGTGACTGCACAGAGGTCAAGTTCTTTCTCTAAGAGCTCAGAAAGGGGACTTATAATTGGGCATGTGAATGTCAGCCCACCTATGTAGAAGAGGTAATCTCAGGGATATTAGAAAATCTAAAGTGGTGGCAGGCGAGAGTGTAGCCAAACAACATCGAATGGTAGTGTGCAAGATAATGATGGGGGTGAAAAAAAGGAAGCGAGAGAAGACAGAACAGAAGATCAAATGGTGGAAACTAAGGAAAGAGAAATGTTGTGAAGACTTCAGGAAGGAAGTAGGGGCAGTTGTGGGCCGTGTTGAGGAATTCCCAGATGATTGGGAGACTACAGCTGCAGTGATTAGGGAGACAGATAGGGAGGTGCTAGGATTGTCCTCTGGGCAGAGAAAGGAAGACAAAGAGACCTGGTGGTGGAATGACGAGGTCCAGGAGAGTGTGCAGAGAAAGAGATTAGCGAAGAAGAGATGGGACAGTGAGAGAACAGAAGAGAACAGACTGGAGTACAAAGAGAGGACAAGGGAGGTGAAGAGGGCCAAACAAAAGAGGCCAAACAAAAGGCATATTAGGAGTTGTGCGAGAGTTTGGACACAAAGGAAGGAGAAAAGGAGTTGTATAGATTGGCGAGACAGAGAAATCAAGCTGGGAAGGATGTGCAGCAGGTGAGGTTGATAAAGGTGAGAGATGGGAATGTAATCACAAGTGAGGAAAGTGTGCTGAGAAGATGGAAGAAGTACTTTGAGGAATTTTTGAATGAGGAAAATGAAAGGGAATGTAGGAATGAGGAACCAGAAACTAGGGTGATGCACAGAGTAAGAGTAGTTGAAGCTAGATTGAGGCAGGAAGTGGAGATTTGTGAACAACAGTATGGTTTCATGCCTAGAAAGAGTACCTCAGATGCAATATTTGCCTTGAGGATGCTGATGGAGAAGTACATAGAAGGTCAGAAGGAGCTACATTGTGTATTTGTAGATTTAGAAAAGGCATATGACAAAGTGCCAAGAGAGGAATTGTGGTTTTGTATGAGGAAGTCAGGAGTGGCAGAGAAGTATGTTAGTTTGGTGCAGGACATGTATTAAGTGGAGCTACCTGGTAGGAGAAAAAGAGGAAGGCCAAAGAGGCGATATATGGATGTAGTGAGGGAGGACATGCAGATAGTTGGAGTCAGAGTAGAAGATGCAGAGAACAGGGAGAGATGGAAAACAATGATCCACTGTGGCAACCCCTGAAAAGGGGACAGGCCGAAAGAAGAAGAAGAAGAATGTCAGCCCACTATTGGTCGACTATGCTCACTTGGGATCCTGAATCAAACGGGACTGTTACTGGGTAACCGCCGGGTGCCTTGCTATTGAATTGGGGATGTGGCTTACTGTTTGGGACTGAAACTGCACACCGGTCTCTGGGTGTCCCTCGACAGAGACCGAGCCCCGTTTCCCTGCACCTTGACTTGTTTCAAACATCCCACTGCCCTGTGTCCTGCCTCTCCACACATGAGTAGTGGTTGCACTCCTGTAAATTCTGCTCAGTACATTTCGGACAACGAGCTGTTCTACCTCTTGTCTGGACTGTGGGTTGCCTCAGTTGTGGTTAGATAGACCTAGTGGGGGCTGGTTGAGAGGACAGGTGTGGCTGGATGTGGATTGGCATAGGGGCTGGCATAGTAAAAGGGGGAGACACCTGAGTGTTTGCTGTCTGCTGATCAATCAAAATAGCCACCACGTCAGGGTCTCCACCTGGGCACTGAGCTGTTGTATTATCTGGAGACTTTTAATGTCTGTTGCCGTATCCAGTGACTTGTCATTGTTGTAATAGTCTCCTGTCTCAACTTTTGCACTGTGTGCTTGTGTTGTCTTTTGTCGGAGGGGTTGGCCAAGTCTGTGCTGATGCTCATTCTCATTACTTATTATTTTCATGACCTGACAAAGAATTTCCTCATCTGTGACTTGGCTATCTGAGGTTAGAGGCCTCAGCCTCTGTCGGAGGTCAGCATGTTTTGGCCCCAAGCCCTGATAGATAGTACAGAGGAAAACTTCCTGGATGGTCTTAGGATCATATGAAATTTCTGTACTGGTCTACTAAGACTGGAAAAGTATTTTTCTGCTTAAGCCCAATCATGCGATACAGAAACTGCTGGGGTGATTCTTGGTCTGATTGTCTGGCACACATCAATTCCTGGAATATCTCAGTTGTTGCTTTCTCACCAAGGTGGGACCTGACGAAGCCTTTGAGTTCAGATACTGTAATTGAATCTTTGTTCACCAGCATGTCCTTAAAGGCCCCTGGTTTAATGATCCTCAATACCCCTCTGACGACCTCTGCCTCTACAAAGCCCTATTTTATTCCCTCCTCGATTTGTTTACTGATATTGTTGTATTTTAAATCAGAATCCTGATCTCCAACCTGACCACCATGTGTTTTGAAGCCTCTGCGTTGCATGTAGGAGAGGTCCTTCGAATTACTGGTCTCTCTGAGGTAACCGGGGGTATACAGTCTGACCCTGACTCACCGTGGTGGGGGTAAGTTGCAGTCAGTGGGGATGCTATAGATTCACATCGTCAGAGTTTCTCACCCAGCTTCATATACATTTTCTCAATCCTTCTACTGACTGTATCGTTGTGTTGGTATGAGTGTTAGGGTGGAGTTGTGGGTGCATAACTGTACTGTTAGGGTGAGAATGAGGTTGTGATGCAGAGTTTGAGATCGTAATAGATGGGCTGTGACTAGGTGTAACATGTGTGTCACCATCAATCCATGCACTAGCTGAAAAATTAACAGGACCATCAACATTCATTACTTTACATATCAAATCATTTAAAACCAGCAACTGACCCATACATTCATCCTCAAGTTCTAGTAAGTTGTCAGATTGCATGTAAGAGAGGACATATTACATGCAGCCTTCTTCATCGTCGTACGGTTGTAATATCTCTGGATCTACTCCTCAGTGGTTGTGATGAGGAGAGATCCCGGACGAGCCCCCACAGTTTGTTACGAGTTTCAAAGGGGTGGAACTGGAGTAACAAATGCATTTTGTTGGGGTTCACTACTCTCAACTCTCTCCTGATGAAACCTGGAAAACAAAATCATGGAGCCAGTGAGCGAAAGAGTAAACTGCCATCTTCTCCTCGTAAACTCTGTCTGAGGGAAGGGGGCGGTGTCGCTCACCTTAAGCAGCCCGGTGAAACTATACCTGGGCTGGTTACTACAGGCAGCAATAAAGCACTGTGCAAAATGACATACTCATGCAAACATCAGATCCGGACATTAACATGTATCACAATAACACTGCCTTTGCTGGTCTGGTTGTTTTACACAGTGATTCATTGCCAAAGGGGAAAAGACTGAAAGTTTTAACACAAGTCACCTGGAAGGTCAACACTTTAGCAAAGCTGTGTTATAGGAATATAAAGCAGCCATGATGACTGTGGCAGTTTGCACTGAGGTCACAAGAATGGAAAAGAAGAGCAAATGTTTTCGTGCCACACAAATTAATGAATGACATTCACATGTCTATGAAGATTCTCAGTCATCTAGGTCATGGTCAAGGAGAATCTTTTGGGTATTGTTCCTAAGAGTTCTTTGTATGTGGGTGATAGGTTGTGTCTAAGCCCACCTCCTCTGTTGAGTGATGGTTTTTCTAGGTTGACAAAAATGGCTTCTTTTACCCCTCTCTCAAACCATCTTTCTTGAAGACTTGGAAGACAGAAAACAATATCCAAAAGATTCTCCTCAGTTTCACATGACTAAGAGGCAGGTGACCGAAACCTTTCTGATGGGGACCACAACGACCCATCAGACTCTTAACGACTGTTTACACTTTCCCAGTTGACCCCAAGGCCCCACCCAACAGCTGAAGTAGCTTTATTCTATCACACCCAGAGTATATATTTGCTGTACTCCCCACCACCAGTAAGAACTGAAGAAGCCTCTTCGATGAGAGGTGAAATGTCTTCTTTTAGAAAATTCACGTCTAGTTGCCTAACAGAACTCTTCAACCACCACCTACACATTCACAGTCTCCTCACTGCTATTGTAGTATTTGTATGTGGGACTAGGTCTCACTTGAGCTCCACTGGTCTATTTTTGTTACTATGTTTTCACACATTGCATTTGAATACATGTGACCATACATTCATCTAGCAACACATCAGTGCATCTATTAGTCCACTCCATCTAACAAGTCAACCGCCATCTAAGTCAGTGTTTCCCAACCTGTGACCTTTAAGCTACTGCAAAAATTTTACATTAAAAAAAAAATCATGGCGCACCACCAAACAAAACTCTCCCAAAAAGTATATGTAATGGAGTCTAATAGACTTCTAGTTTCAATTTACTCAAAACTGACTTTTTCAGTATTAAATCTGGGCATATTTAGTTGAACACAACAGTGATATTACAAGAATTGCAGAAAGACACACTTTAGTGTCATCTTTGTTTTAGTTGTTACAGCCTTCTGCTGCCTTAAAATTGAAGGGTATTAAATCACTGATGAAGAAGACAAATTATTTACAATAAATAAATAATGGTTGTCAAATCCAATAAGATGAATTAAATCCTTTTCCACAGACACCTAAAGATCCCTTATGGCACAACAGTGTGCCCTGGCACAGTGGTTAGGAATCACTGATTGTCAGGAAACTTCTGCGTTAGATAGGACTGTAAAAAAAATGCTGTTAGTTCATACCCCAGTTTCCCAACACACAAAGAATTCAAATAAAGATCTTATCAAATAAAGAATCAAATACGAGATCTCAAAGTTTTAAAAGTTTTACTTGCAGCAAGGAGTGCAGAACAATGGTTACATTCAGAACTGCACTGAGGAACTCCTCAGTGCTCAACGCTTAAATACAGTTTTTTCACATACACATCAATGGTCAGTACCTTAACCCTTTACAGCCATGTGGTGTTCACGTACCACTTCTGAGCGCTGATTGGCAAAAACTGCTTCAAACAAAGATTCTCCACCAATAGAAAACATGTACATGTACTGGGCTATTCTGCTCAGTAACTCAGGTTAGATCAAAGAAATACACTTTGGATTCTTTTCCTTTTTGATGTTCTGTTTTCCTCATTATTTGGGCAGAGAAACTGGTTCAGGCCGGTTCTGTGACCTGTCTCTGTCTCCAAGCGTAACAGTCAGTGCCATCCGTACCATACACCATCCTGTTATGTAAACCATCAGCATGCACACTTTTCTTCAGTACTTCTCCTTTTAGTAAAGCATTCAAAAACAAACAGTATAAATTGATATGGAAATTTAATATAATGAATATATCGTTAATATTTGAATAAATGTATTTACAATATCTTAACACTGATCTATGCTACCAATCTGTAGTGTGGCAATTTAGAATGGCTGAAAGCCTGTATTCATGGTCATTTTATTAGTGCTCTTAATTGTTCGATCCTTAGTAATGTCTGGTAAGTTACCATCGGTATGGAGTATGATTGTTGAAGTCCCCCAAAACACATGCTGGGTGTTGAGATGGTAGTTCAAGCTAGTTCAAGTTTGATACCAGTCAGTCAGTCAGATATCTCTCTTCATGAACCCTTCATGTTTCATGTCAAAAATGTTGACCTTCCCGAGCAGTTCAGGAGTTCACGCATTGACTCCATATCCAACGTTGAACAGCTCATGCAAGATTAATGACTTTTTAACTGCAGTCAACAGACTGACAGCTCGTCTGCCTCCACGTAACCTCAAGACAAGTCTGGTAGCAATGCACACATCAACCAGACAGATAAAAACCCATTTGATCCAGTCTAGTTTTAACAGGTTTCTGGGTAAAAAAAAAACAGTATGATTTCCCTGAAGGCCTGACTGTAACACTGGTACAAAGTTTCCTTCCAATCTAATTACATGGCTCAAACACACAATATATGAGATCACAGGATCTCATAAATAAATAACCAGGACGATAAGCAGTACCCTAAAACAATGAATACTGTTCGCTGTTCTGCTATTATTTTGACTCCAGAATAATAATGGCCCTTATCGTTTGTTATGCAGTAAAAAGCGACAAATATTGATTGGCAGAATGTTGTAAAAGTGTAGTCTTTCATGAGTCTCCCCAGAATCCCAACAAATGCTCACAGCATGAAAGTAGATTTGAGGAATTTGATCATTCTAAAAAAAGAAAAGAAAAGAAAATAATAAAGCCATCAGTGTTGTTTCTTTTAGAAGCGAAAGAGATTTGGGAATCATAACATGCTGTCCTATCAATTTATGTCATTAAAAAGTTGCAGTTTCTTATTGTATAACTGTCAAACCCCGGGTAACATTCCACTCCTCAGAATACCCCCTTCTCTTATCTTTGTAAATCTAATTTTCCAGCTGCTTTCATTTAATATCCTGTTATTCACTTCCTGGCAGGCCTCACCTGTATGTGCAACAACCTTAACCATGATTAATTTGATTTTGAATAATTGAATAATTGAATCCATATCAAGTCCACCATTCTTTCCCCACTCCCCCTTTGCACACTTGCACCAGACATTAATTCTGGAATAATGATCGTCACCCCTAGGAATAGTGTTTGGGTCAGGTTTAATCTTTTTCACAGATTTTTTTTTATATAAAAATACATATATTTTTCCTCTCCTTGAATCGCAACCTTAACGTGGTGGAGGGGTTTGAGTATCCGAATGAACCTAGGAGCTATGTTGTCGGGGGCTTAACACCCCTGGTAGGGTCTCCCAAGGCAAACAGGTCCTAGGCGACGGATCAGACAAATAGCGGTTCAACCCCCCCCTTGATGAAGAAAAAGACA
>NC_024327.1:11918505-11923370 GCF_000523025.1 Cynoglossus semilaevis | reverse complement strand
CCTTTGTCACCGGTTCTGTTCATTATTTTCATGGACAGAATTTCTAGGCGCAGCCAGGTGTCGGGTGGGGTCCAGTTCGGTAGCCACCGGATTTCATCTCTGCTTTTTGCAGATGATGTGGTGTTGTTGGCTTCTTCGAACCAGGACCTGCAGCATGCACTGGGGCGGTTTGCAGTAGAGTGTAACGCAGCTGGGATGAAAATTAGCACCTCTAAGTCCGAGGCCATGGTTCTCGACCGGAAAAAGGTGGTATGCACCCTTCGGGTCGGGGATGAAGTCCTGCCTCAGGTGGAGGAGTTCAAATATCTGGGGGTCTTGTTCACGAGTGACGGTAGAATCGAGCGTGAGATTGACAGGCGGATCGGTGCTGCGGCCGCAGTAATGCGGTCGCTGTATCGGTCCGTTGTGGTGAAGAAGGAGCTGAGCCGAAAAGCGAAGCTCTCAATTTACCGGTCAATCTACGTTCCTACCCTCACCTATGGTCATGAGTTGTGGGTCATGACCGAAAGAACGAGATCAAGGATTCAAGCGGCTGAAATGAGCTTTCTCCGCAGGGTGGCAGAGCGCTCCCTTAGAGATAGGGTGAGGAGCTCTGTCACGCGGGAGGAGCTCGAAGTAGAGCCGCTGCTCCTCCACATCGAGAGGAGTCAGCTGAGGTGGCTTGGGCATTTACATCGCATGCCCCCCGGACGCCTCCCTCGGGAGGTGCTCGGGTGCCGTCCCTCTGGGAAGAGACCCAGGGGAAGACCTAGGACACGCTGGAGCGACTACGTCGCTCGGCTGGCCTGGGAACGCCTTGGGGTCCCCCCAGAAGAGCTAGAGGAAGTGTCGAGGGAGAGGGAAGTCTGGGTGTCCCTGCTCAGACTGTTGCCCCCGCGACCCGGCCCCGGATAAGCGGTTGAAGATGGATGGATGGATGGATGGATGGATAATTCGGTACATTTAGAGTAAAGAAATAGCTATGTAACTTGCTGTAACATATTATATATTAATATTTTATTATATACAGTATAATATACACTACCGTTCAAAAGTTTGGGGTCACCCAGACAATTTTGTGTTTTCCATGAAAAGTCACACTTTTATTTACCACCATGAGCTGTAAAATGAATAGAAAATATAGTAAAGACATTGACAAGGTTAGAAATAATGATTTGTATTTGAAATAATAATTTTTTCCTTCAAACTTTGCTTTCGTCAAAGAATCCTCCATTTGCAGCAATTACAGCATTGCAGACCTTTGGCATTCTAGCTTTAATTGTTTGGGCTTTGCAGGGTTAAGCTTACCATCACAATAATTAAAAACCACTGACGGAAAGCTGTTTCAGGTTTTATTTTTATTACTTCTGCTGTCAGAGGATGTGAGGATAGCCCAAGATCCAGATGCCTGATGACTAAAACTTTCATCTGGTTAGAGGTAATAGTTGTAAGGTTAAACAAAGTGACTCTGACGTGACTTGAAACCATAAGGGGAAAGGATGAACATAACTGAATAAAATAACACCAGGCCTCAGGCACTGGCCTGCACCTGTGTAAATGTTTTCATTTTATTTTTTAAGTAATTTTATCATTTTCATTTTGTAAACATTTGCATGAACAACAGTAGGTTGTGTACCAGTATCTGCTACTCCTGTACCAGTGAAAATTTACATGTTCATTATTTTCACTCTGACAGCCGGTGCGATTTATACTTCGGAGTGACTTATAATCTGGAAAACACGGTAATCCAAAACAGATTTAAATTAAATAAGTTTATGACCCATTTGTTATTGTATTTATCTGCATCCGTTGACACAAACTTGATGGAAAGTGGTAGGAGTCTTACTCGTGATGGTCAAACAATAATTACCCAAGTCCGGGGGCAAATACGCAGATGTTATATGACTAACCTGTCCAGTCGTGTGTTTGTCAATGTCATTTACATCCAGTGCGAAGTCTGAGTCTGCAGGGGTTTTTTTTATTCCCAAATTTTTTTTTTTAATTTTATGTATTTGAACACATTCTTAACTAAACTTAATTTATAATTGTACCCTCTGGTAGATGTGGCTACAGCCAGGGATACAACATACACACAGGGACACAGCCTGCAGCTCTAGTTGATAAATAGATTCCTTCTCAGGTAAATGCCTAACCACGATTAAGTCATTAATAATTAATTATTGACAACCCCATAATGCTCTGTGAGTTTTTTCCATTTAAACTACCCGGCAGGGGATGTAACTTGACTCTCTTTAACTTATTTCTCAATTCATTTTCTCAACAGATGCTTACACCAGATCAGGGGTGTCCACACTTTTTCGGCTTGAGAGCTACTTTTCAAATGACTGGGGTAAAGTGATCTACCTACATTGAGAACTCTAAAAATATTTTTACTACTTTGATTAAATGGCTGTAGTTGTATAGCACAATACAGTCTGACTCAGTGCTTCTATGGTCCTTACTTTAGCCCTAGTGATTCGCCTCTTAAAATAGAATTAAATCTATCATTTTTATTTATTTATTTTTTGTTTCTTTAAATGCAATTGCTCAGGATCTACCAGTAGATTGGAGTGCTGGTAGATCTACTTATTGGGCACCCCTGATGTAGATCATGTTATTGATGATGAACTATTTTCAGTGATAAGTACCTTTTAGAAGACTGGTCCTAACTGTAGCTGATGTTAGTCTGCAGCCCTTTAGTATAAAATATTCAAAGACGTGGGTCATAAAGACCTGTGGTGGCCAATTATGTTGTGCTGTGGTCATTAACCTCAGTACCTGCATGATGGAAATCTGACCCCTGTTAGTGATGACTCATGCAGTCCTGACCAACCAGTATCAGCTTCGTTATCTTCGTTAATTAGATATTTACCGTATTTTCCGGACGTCGTAGGATGTTTTATGGTTTGGGTTTTTACAAATAGTTTAAATTGTTTAATTAAGATTTACTTTTTCACTTTGGGCTAACAATAATTATCTCTAATTATCTGTCTGGTCTTAGGCTTATTTCTCAAATCAAAAGACGAACAAATATATATATATATATTAAAATATATAATTTCACATGTTTGTTGTTTCACACTGACAGCCCCGAGAGGGCACTTTAGCTGGCTGGTGCGACATATACTTATACTGCATTTAACTTTAACCCATTCCTGGGGGAGCATTGATCGGTTTATGAGTGTCTGCCGAACAACACACTACAGTCAGCAGGGACAGACTTCTAACCTGGGATTCTGATAACAAGCCCGATCCTCTTTGCACTACGTAGACCAGAAGTTGGCCACAATTTTAAGGATGGTTTCACCACTGTGGCACCACTTATGTAATTTAATGAGACTGATCTAGCAATAGCTTTTCTCTGTAAACAGTAATTACATATGGAAAGATACAGTACACATACTGGCACTGGCTTAAACAGGAGTTTATATAACGCCATACACACTCTGCTCTGAGGAGCACATATGAATTGAACACAAAGGCCACTCTGCCTCACAAAGGCCATAAGGCGACTTTGACATCACATTCATTTTGGATATCCATTTCATTTCGGTCTAATTCATTTCAGTTAGCGCTGTCTCTTGCTTCTCTCCACACAGCAGCTGCTAAATAGGGCATTCAATCTTGTATTCTTCCTGGGAAGATAGACAGAGCAATAAGAATCCGGTGTGGCAGCCACACACTCTGGCGAGAAATGGCTGCCTGTGCTTTTGTGAGCTCAGCATAAATCAAAAATAGAAACCTTACAAACAAGATCTGTGGCTATAAAGGCTGAAATAGCTTTTGCGACTGTAGCACTTTACAAATATTAAAAAATGCCAAAGTAAATTGCAATAAATGGTGACTTTTTTTCTGCCGTCCGCCTGTGCTGAATTAAAAAGCACTTTTAAAAGGCTGTTGTTTTATGTCAGTTGTTCCCAAAGTGAGGGGCAGCTCTTCCCGAGCAGGAGATATTGCATAAGGGACGTTAAAAAGTAATAGAATATAAATTTAAATACTTTCTTCATATGTCTTGAAATAGGGAAATTGAACCTCTTCGTTTTTTCAATGAGGATAGCATCACATAATGCCTCTCCCACGTCTATGGGGGTGTTAAACAATAATCCTATATACAAACGGGGAAAATCACATTATTTGAAAATAGTTGCAAGTCTTAATGCTGAGCAATTCGTCCATGACCTTTTTAGTACGAAACATTTTGTTGATAGAAACCTGGGTCATATATTGTGCGTAATTTTCCATGAGATTCAAATGTCACCACTGATTCAGTGATAACGTATCAAGAAATTAGGCTGAATCATCATTCAGCTTTTGTTTAGACTGAGTGTCTCTGTGCAGCTGCATGACTCTGACCCTGACAAAACCTGCAGTTTTCACTTCAAGGTCCTTTCCTGCAAGAACAAAGAAACTTCCATTGAGTTATTTCTTATAGATTCCTACTGTGGACAATGCATCAGAAAGGTAAAGAAAACAAGAAGAAATACATTTTTGAGAAAATTAGTATTTGGGCTTCCGTCCAGACCGGTTAAATCCTTAGTCCTGAGAAATCTGATTACGAGTGGGCAGCTCCCACTATAACTGTTTATACATAGTATTTAACACTTCCCGCTTGGGTGTCACGTGACCACATGTAATATATAAATTAAAATTTAAAAAACATATAACTGAACTACTGGCTTTACTGTCAGGCTGTCTGTGTGCTTTGGTATATGTCTACATACAGTGGTATGAAAAAGTTTGGACACCCCTGATCATTTTCAAGATTTTCCTTTATGTATCATTGGTTGTTCGGAACAGCAATTTCAATTAAATATATCATATAGCAAACAAACAGTGATATTTAAGAAGTGAAATGAAGTTTATAGGATTTACAGAAAGTGTGCAAT
>NC_024327.1:11911755-11917423 GCF_000523025.1 Cynoglossus semilaevis | reverse complement strand
TTTCTGCAAAAGGAGGATCTACTAAATATTGATGTAATTTTTCTGTTGGGGTGCCCAAATTTATGCACCTGCCTACTTTTGTTTAAGTAATTATTGCACACTTTCTGTAAATCCTATTAACCTCATTTCACTTAAATATCACTGTGTTTGTTTGCTATATGATATATTTAATTGAAATTGCTGTTCTGAACAACCAATGAAACATAAAGGAAAATCTTGAAAATGATCAGGGGTGCCCAAAGTTTTTCATACCACTGTACATTGTGCGTGATAGGGTGTTTCTCAGCCCACCTCCTCTGTTGAGTGTTGTTTTTTTCCAGGTTAACAAAAATGGCTCATTTTATGCTTCTCTCAAGCCATCTGTCTTCCCTGGTCAAAATGTGAACATGAGTCCTGTCCACAAGAAGTTAGCCCCCCTGTGATGACTAAGAAGCATCATAGACAGAAGTTAAAAATGTTTATGTGCATTGCTATATAACTTTCAGCCCCAATTCATCCAATGTAAGATATTTTAGAATAAAAGATCAGTGACTTTTTTCTATTAAATGTATATATTAAAAGTATTTCTCTCAGAGAAAAAGGCAACTCTGATATAAGTTCACACAAGATTCATAAAATGGTTAGAAATTATGTGAAATTTGCCCTTTTCTCCGTTTTTGTGTAATTCCAATGCACACAAAGGAAAAAACCGATTATATACGTAAGAAAACATAGCGATCAATAACTCAATGGAAGAAATACTTAATTTCATGGACAAATGTCAGGGGTCCATACACTTCCATCCAAGTCTGTAGGGCACTATCAGAAAATTGTAAACGAGCTTATGAAATACTGTAAACCCTGCTAATTTAGTAAGGTACTGTTTTAAAACAGCTGGAAAATTACAGCGCTATTAGACATTCGAATTGCATACACATAAGTTCGAAGGCTACATGAGGAAGTTTGATGACTACAAGAAAATGACGCAAATTTAGTAAGGTACTGTTTTAAAACAGCTGAAAAAATCGGAGGCTATATAGGCAAGTTATATGACTATATGAAAATGACAATAAATCGCAGTATTAGCTATTCAAACTGCATTCAGACACGATCTCGTGCACGTGGCAAAGTTGAAATAAGTTTACTGCATTGCATACTGGTCATATAAAGTATTAAAAATACAAGAAACTAACCTTGTTTAACGGCGGGGTAACAGAAAACTATGGCTTGTCTGCAGCGGCAAATTGGCAGTTGACTCGCGGAGCAAAAAACTATAGGTAGGAGAAAACTTCAGAACACCGTTCCTTCTACCTCGCAGTTCTTCTTCCACTGCGCAGTCGCGTATGTGAACACGACTCGAGTGCTCAGTCGCTTGCTAAGAGGCAACATCTCTCTCTCTTTCTCTTACACGACCACTCGTGTACACACGCACACACACCTACACACACACTTATTCCTTGTTTTGTTGTTGTGATCATTGTTTATGAGTTCAATCACCATCATTAACTTGACAGTGTTGTATTAATAAATTTGATTATTTTTGTAAACTGTCTGTGTTGTAACTTTATTCATTGAAGCCACCCAATTTGCCAAGAACTCCAGAAAATCCTTCAGATATTTAATTGTTATTGAATACTATTGATTGTAGTGTATGTGTAATACTTCAAGTAATACATCATTGCTATATTAGTAGGATAATATAACAATTAAAGATAACTTTAATGAGACTGATTTGTGTTATTGATTTGAGACCGGTTAATAACACCGAGTGCTCCGAAGCAGGACTCTACCCATTGCACCTACATATTAGTGCATCCTTAGGCGACGACAGACCACCTACAGTACATACCACCACCGATGTGTCAGGATAACTTTACACACAGTGATTTCTACCAACAGACAAATCATGCAACATAATTCAAAGTGATAATGTTAAACTGATCTAGAAATAATGTGAGGCATGCAAAATAAAGAAAAAGGACATCATACAGATTAAACTTGTTTCAATGGGCCATAAATCGTGTCACCTTATTAATATTGACCAGATTGTGCTGTAGTACTGTAGCTGTAAGCGTTGTAATCCTCACATTCAGAAGGTTCCTCTGAGGATAATTTGAATGTTCGGCCTTGTTTTACATGGCTTTTCTTTAAAATAGGAACAACTTCACAAAGCATTGAACTAAAGTGGTTCGAAGCTGTAAGTGACATCAGATTAAAACTTCAGTCAGATGATGTCAGTGGTGGTCGTCATCCGTGTGTGAATTATGCGTCACAGTGCCTCACACACACACACTCAACGTCCACAAAACACAGGATTAATTCTGTGCCATAGCATCAAGGAGGTTATCTGCAATGCCAGGTATTAGTCACCACCTGGATGGACGCTGGCTCAGTTGACTATGAGAGAGCACATGATGACCTCAGTATCGCAAATGAGTCTGACAGATCCCTTGCATATTTAGTGCTGTATGCGTTTGTATGTAGCAGGTTTTGACGTTACCGTTCTGCGCTAGTAGTTACTTTTTGGCGATGACCCAATTACTCTGCCGCTATTGTAATCAACTAATCAGCCACGTAATGAGTGGCCTGCTGATTATAATTCAAAAATTAACCTCACAAGAATCTTATCTTTATCTTATCTCAGCCAGTGAAGCTCAATATACCGTATGAGTGGCACTAATGTTGGCTCTTGGGAGATGTACACATCATACTCAGATTGAGGAACTGTAAATGTAGTAAGAGAACACAGAGCTATTTTTATGAAGAAAAAAACATTATTTGACTCTTCAAATAGTTTGTTGTAACATTTGTCCAGCCCTGCAACATGCAAGGTTTATCATGCATTTTGACAAGGAATAAAATTCAATGTGTTTTTGCTTCATGATGAATTCTTATTACTTTTGTCTAATTACTAGTCCAATCTACTAAAATGTGGTTTTACATCAACACTTTTTAACAAAAATAATTATTAAAGCATTCATCTGAGTTTGATTTAGCAGTCAAATGTATAATTATTTCCCCCATTACAAATTAATAACAAAATAACTGTGTGTGACTGTTCAATCTTGTAAGGTTCCTCAGTGGACCTCTTCACTGGAAATTGATTTGGGTTTTGAGACTCAGTGCAAAAATCTGAGTATGTGTACCAACTTCTCTAGCAGTTTGTAATACTGAATAAAACTTTGCAGATGTGTCATATTTTGATTCCTATCTCGTTATTTTCTTTTCTCTGCAGTTTCGATGTGGACAATGGCACGTCATCAGGTCGCAGCCCCCTGGACCCGATGGCCAGCCCGAGCTCAGGCCTCATCCTGCAGGCCAATTTTGTCCACAGCCAGCGGAGAAAGTCGTTCCTGTACCGCTCCGACAGCGACTACGACCTCTCTCCTAAGTCCATGTCCCGTAACTCCTCCATTGCCAGTGACATGTGAGTGTGTTTTGAGTTTATTCTGAGTATCAATGTCAGGACGGAATGGGTTTTGGACTGTAACCCTGGTGGAAAGTACTTGTGACTGGAAGTGTTCATTTTATTTTGGTGTAAATATAATTTATAGTTAGTGTGTTAAATCATAAACTGTTATCTAAGTGTGTTAAATAATGGTCTGCTTGACAGGAGTAGGTACTCCTAGAAATGTTTTACAATGTGGTCCACAAAGGATGAGGTGAATACTGAATACTGACCTAGTCAAAAAAAAAAAGTGAATTATTTGTCATTGTATATGCACACACAATGAAAAATTCAAACTTATCAGCTTAAGCGCCCGGGAAGCAGTGTGTGGGGACGGTGCCATGCTCAGAGCACCTCAGTGGTAACTTGGTAGCTGGTGCACTCGAGCCTAAAACCTTTCGGAGCCGAGTCCGCTTCTTTAACCACCAATGGCCACCACTGCCTCAATTTAGTCAATTAAACTGTCTTTATTTAAGTCAACAAAATATCAAAATTATATTAGTTAACTAAATTTAATTTGATTCAGTTGACTAATGTGCAATATTTACAGTTCTTTTGAACATACATATAGTCTGCTTTTTATTAAGAAAAAAGTCAGCTTTTGATTATCAAGGAAATATTTATTTGCATGTCTACTTTAAAAATCCACTCCAAAATGCCATTCCATTTTTTTGTCTCGTGCAGCCCCTAGTGGCAGCTCACGGACCCCGAGGGTGCACGCATCACACTTTGAGAATCCCTGAGTTAATGTATCAAAACATTTCTACTTCCCCCATATTACTCCCTATGCAGTTTTTGTCTTAAAGCAAAAGGTTGTTGACTAGGTATTTCACAAAAATCACTGCTTCACAAAATTCCCACTCCCATCTGTTCTTCAGTGTCCGGCATCACAAACGACATTGACGGTGACAAAGTATTAGCGAGTAAATTTCATGGATCATGTTTTCCAAAATATCAAATTGTACCTTCAGTATCGCACATAAAATAAACATGAACACAATTTCAACTGTGCTCTCAGTTCAAATATCCATTTATGTATTTATACAGTTAGTCCCTGTTCCCACTGCGCTGTAATCGGGCACATTCCATACGTGATAAAAACATACAAACACACTTTGGCCGGCCTATTCTTATTCTTATTATATGTTGATAGCTGCTTCCCCCACTCTGCCGGCTCTACAGTTACCTTCTCTGTACACTAAGGCCGACAGGAAATAAAATATTGACTGAAAACCTTGCATTTCAGTCAGGCTTAGACAGACAAATGGGAAAGAAAACCAATGTCCTGAAGTAACCTTAGACTTCCTTTTTTGATTCCTGGTGGCTTTTATTCTTGGGGTATTAAGTAAGTGACTTTTCAGACCACTCAAACCTTATTTTCAAGGTTTCAATAATCTGTTTCCTTTTTCCAGTTGCTTTGACAAAGCAAATAATTTGTTAATTGGAGGGGATTTCTTGCATGACTCCAAAGTGGTCAAGATGATAAAAGAAAATATCTGAACTGACTTAACCCTATAACGTTAAACGTATCATATTTGATACATGAGTTTTACAGCCCTTCACATGAGCAGTGTGATATTGTTTTCCCTGAAAAACCAGATGTATACAATCAGATACATTCAGTGCACAGATAATTCAACAGGGGATAGTTATTCACTCATTAGCGGGCCTTCCAGTGACACTACAAGATTGCCATGACTCAGGATTTTGACACAGGTGGTTTCTAAAGAACTTGGCCAAGTTTGTAAAGGTTAAGATGAGAAAAAAATGTTTTAGTAAAACTGTGTTAAAAAATGACGTATCAAAAAACACGGGAGCTTAAAAAGCATTCACACATACATTCTTCCATTTACAACTGGCCCTTTAAGGGGAATTGTATTGCTGATGTGGCCCCCGGTGAAAATTAATTTGACACCCCTGGTTTAGAGGTACTAGCAATAGGCAGAAGACAGGAGGCAGAGCTGGAGGTGACCGAGTTAAAGATGCTAAGATTCTCTATAGGAGTGACAAGGATGGACAGGATCAGAAATGAGGTCATTAGAGGGACAACACAGACAGGAAGGTTTGGAAAAAAAGCTAGAGAAGCCAGATTGAGATGGTTTGGACATGTGCGGAGGAGGGACAGTGGATACATTGGCAGAAGAATGTTAGAGATGGAGCTACCAGGTAGGAGAAAGAGAGGAAGGCCAAAGAGGAGATTTATGGATGCAGTGAGGGAGGACATGCAGATAGTTGGAGTCA
>NC_024327.1:11903317-11911426 GCF_000523025.1 Cynoglossus semilaevis | reverse complement strand
CAACCCCCCAAACCTTCCTGCGGGTGGTGAGTCCACTGGAAGGTATTAACCGCCCTAACCGGGATTCGAACTTGTCCAGGAGGTGAACCCTGGGGTTCCACACCAATGACAGAGACATTGCCTCTGGGCCAAAGCGCCACTAAATATATATTATATATGTAAATATAATATATCCATCCATTCATTTTCATCCGCTTATCCGTTACCCGGTCGCGGGGCAGCAGTCTCCACCCAAATCACACTGCACCATACCAACCCCCCAAACCTTCCTGCGGGTGGTGAGTCCACTGAAAGGTATTAACCGCCCTAATCGGGATTCGAACTTGCCCAGGAGGTGAATCCTGGGGTTCCACACCAATGACAGAGACCTTGCCTCTGGGCCAAAGCGCCTCTAATGTAATATATATATAATTTAAATATATATAATATGTTTTCCAGACTTCCATTTCCATTTGTGGATTTCTCATTACTGCATTATGGTAGCACTTTTTATATCTGGAATTTGTTAGATTTGTTTGTGTTTTATTATGTTTTTGTTTGTTCAGGAAAAAAGAATCTTTGACCATTGTGACCCGATGTATCAAATATGATACAAATTGAAACTCTATATATTAATCTATATATATGGAAAATTATATTTGAATTTTTTTGTTGAGTTTGTTTGTTCAGAGGGACCAATAAAGTCCAAGTTCAAAGAATTGGAATTTTCTGTCAATTATTTAATGGTTTGGGCTTTACAGGGTTAACTAAAAGTCAAGATTATTACTGTGTGCTGAATGCATCTCATCATCATCACTCTGTGTAAGCCCTGTTTATGTTTGCCTTTGTGTGGCACATGTCTGTGGTCATGCACACTACCACTCATTAGCACTCACAGAAATAATATTGTAAAATTAGCCATTAAAATTGACCTAATGTTTTCTGTAAATATGTAAATGTTACCATATTCGTCTGCTTTTCTCTTTGTTTCTTTGTGTCTTTCAGTCATGGCGACGATATGATTGTAACCCCATTTGCACAGGTGAGAATCCCTGTCTGTTGTCATAGTGTTTTGTTTTGTTTTGGGTTTTTTTTTACTCTGTTAACTGAATAATCATTCTATCATAATGTCTTCAGGTTCTTGCCAGTTTAAGAACTGTACGAAACAACTTTGGTGCATTAACTAATCTACAGCAAGACAGAGCGTCCAATAAGTAAGTTTGTTAGACCTATATCATAAACATATTTTTCAAAATAGTGTTCCTTAATGTGTGGGACTGATTCGAGTCCACCTATTGACTGCGCACCCTCTGCTGTACAAAACGGGTACTACAATAGCAGTGCTTCTGCAGTAGTTAGTTTTTATTGAAGTATTTTAGGCAGTGTTTCACTGTGTGTGTGTTTGTTTCTATCATTCCAGGATATCACCAATGTGTAACCCTCCGCCTATCACCAAGACCACCTTCACAGGTATATACTGTAGACAGGAAAAACAAGATGCTCCGTATTCACTTTTTGTGTGTGTGTGTGTGTGTGTGTGTATGGGTGTGTGGGGACGGTGCCGTGCTCAGAGCTAACTCTGAGGTAACTTGGTAGCTGGTGGAATCGAACCTGAAACCTTCCTGAATCAAGTCCACTTCCTTAACCACTAAGCCACCACTGCCCCATGAAGTGGCCAGTAAATGAATATTACATATTTTCCAGTATTTCATTTAGAAAAAATATATACATTTCATATTTATATTATAAGCTTCATCAGATCACAGTGTATTATTTCTTCCAGATCATCACTTTCTCTTGTCTGCATCTTTTCTCATCTTCCTCCTCCTCTTCTTCCTCCTTTCCCATCCTCTCACAGTCCAGCTTCACTGTCAAACAGCTCCAGTACATATTTTGGCTGAAACCCTGCGTCTGTGCAGCAGAGTGGCCTCTGTGAGTGCCAGTATCTGATCATCAGCACTAAGCATGAGAAGAATGTCATTGACTTCAGTGCAGTTGCTGTCAGAAAGAGTAGCACCTCAACTACTGACACCGCACCAACGAGAGAGAAAGAGAGAGCAAAAGAGATAGAGAATATGGGGCGAGAGAGCAGGAGAGAGGAGAGATAGCGGGAAAACAAAGAAGGGAGGAGGAACAGGAGGAGGAAGAATGTCCACGGAGCTGTGGAGGAGACGAAGCCAGTGGGAGTGGAAGGGGACAGACGGGAGGAGAAGATAGTCAAAGACAGTGAACTGAGGAGTGATTAATGTTGAAAATATCAGGTGTCAGTGGGAATTTCAGTGCTGGTTGGAAGTCATGACCATTTCAATTATTCAGACAGAAATCAATGTATGTACTGTAGTAATACATAAGGACGAATGTACATTTTTGTTTTTATTTACAAATATTTTATTTATAAAACATAAACTTATGTAGTAACTGGTTATTGCAGCACGTGGGACTTTTAGGTCACATCCACATTGTTTTTATTTTTAATATTTAATTACTCAGGAACATGATCTACTGGTCCTCTCAATGATGTAGCAATTATTTTGAATATTGGACAGAACTGGACCATCACAAGGACAGTTAGGCACGTGTTCTTCATATCGCTAAGCTACACTACTGTGATTTGTGCAGAATGAAGCCTGGCATTGTCAGTCTGAAAACCTCCTGACAATTAACGTCATCCTGACAGTTTATTAAATTCCAATAGAGGCTTCTGTGTCCATGGTGCCTTCAGATAATAGTTAACAGGTCTCATTCACTAAAGACATAAAATCAATCCTCACATACTGTGTTTGTTTGGCAGTAGTTAAAGTAGTGTTGCTTTTGGACCGGAAACATATAAAAACCAAACATTAACCAACATTTTTCCCCAAAATAACTGAACCACAAACTCATCTGACCACTCAACGTTGTCTGTAACATTCAGTTCACCCTAAAAACTAAGCTATGCTTCTACACAGATTTGATGTTTGACTTCTGCCTATTATTACACACTTTTTACTTACTTTCACTACGTACTTTTATGCAGCAGTGAAACCAGACACTTTGATTGTGTTCAACTTTTGGAGTGCTTTATTTGCTGAAAAGTTCTCCATCATTTGACAGGCAAAATTCTATTGTTGGTTAAAATTACAATTGATTTAATTGCATTTTTAGAAGTTGACCTAGTTTTTTCAAAGCAGTATTTTTTTTTTTATTAGTTTAATTCCTGTCACAATGAGCCATCGACATGGCAGGAAGCAGGCAGGACCCAAATGCAGGAGTGGTGCAGGTAGTTTATTTCAAAAAACAAAATTCACTTCCAAAGACCAGGACAGAAGCATACACAGAGCCGAGCCGAGCCGAGCCGAGCCGAGCAGAGCTGAGAACAGGAACAGAGCTGAGCTGAGCACAGCAACAGACTTACCTTGACCTTGACCTTGAACAGGAACAGGAACAGGAACAGGAACAGGAACAGGAACAGGAACAGGAACAGGAACAACACACAAACACAGTACACAACACAATACAATGATCCCACAAGGCCAGAGTGAGGGAGAGAGGTATATATACAAAGAGCACCAGGTGACACAAGTGAGACTAATTACAGAGACACAGGTGAGTGTGATAACACAGATTACTCCACACAGCAGACAGCAGGAACAGGAAACAGACAGACCTGACAATTCCTCTCTCTGCAACTGTCACATCCACAGATGAAACACCATTAAGAGCCCATGCATTCCGAAATGAGTCTAGGCATCGATATAAATCGGCTTCAGACAAGGTGACATTTCTGGTCATATCATTTCTCATGCTGTGAGAAAAGCAATCACTGGTTTGTTTTGTCAAATTAACTATGTCACAGATGATGCAATTGGTTTTCTGGTTTTGGTATTGGTTTTGCACTCAGTCAGTACAGGTAGCTGGCAGCTCTGACTCCCCTCCTCTTAAACTCCAGTCCACGTTTTTCCCTCCCCCTTCCCATCCATAGTGCAGTCCTCTCAGGCTTTTGGTACAGCTTGGGTAGAGCAGCACGTTTGGCTACCAGGGACGCTGAAGCAACAGCAGCCCACCCTCTACACACACACACACACACACACACACACACACACACACACACACACACACACATAGACACAGGGCATCTATAGGAAACATTGGCGATCACACATACTCACAGCACTGGATTATACTGACTGCTTCTGGGATAACATGGATTTTTTTTTGGCAGAGACACAGAGGAGGCATGATCATGATGTGTTATGGTTAGCGTTTTGTCTGCTTTGGTGTGTATGTATGCATGTGTGTGTGCTTGTTCATGTTTTTGTGTGTGAGTGTGTGTGTAATGTCTGTGCATCTGTTAAACCAGTCCAGGTGTTGAGAACAATCTGACATGTGTGTTCCATGTCAGACAATATTGACATAGAGCTTGAATGGTAGTGATGCTCATTTGCACCATCCCTGTATTCTTCCATTCATCCTTCTCTCTGGCAGACATGGGCCTGCTAAGCAGACTGTTGTTCATTCTACTACATGACTGGGATTACAGCACCTCTCTTCTGAATGACAGAGTAATCCTCATACACCAGGATCACTGACTATGACATGTATGCTGTAAACAAGGGACAGTGTGTGAGCGTGTCTGTGTGAGTGCGTCTGTAAGATCTCTGTGTTTTGCTTTGTGGTTTCCCCTCCGTCTTTTTCTGCTGTGGTTTCCACTCATTCAGAAACACATAACTGCTCCAGGTGGCTGTTTGCCATGATCGCCTGCCTCTCAGCTCCCTGGAATTGCCTTTGACACTCTTAAAAAGCAGGAATCTGGGATTTGAACAATTGTTCATGCATTGGAAGTTTTTTTTCTTTCTAACCAAGGAACATTTGCAACAGCTGATCATCTTTGAGTTAAGATACAGAGCTAATCCCCAGGCCTGCACGGCTGTCCAGTATGAAGAGTCACTCATGTGTCTTCTCGGGGTATCCCAACTTAGCTGTTTGTGGGGTGGGAGACCCCGGGCCTGGACCATCCACTAGTCCTCTGAAGCAGGCCCTTACTGACCCCTTGCCCTCCTGTCTTGCCACTACAGAGGAGGCCTACCAGAAGCTGGCCACCGAGACCCTGGAAGAGTTGGACTGGTGCCTGGACCAGTTGGAAACACTGCAGACCAGACACTCAGTCAGCGAGATGGCCTCCAATAAGGTAAAGATAACAAAAGAAGAAGTTTTGAACATGCACTGTGTTATTTACTGAATGGCAATGAAGAAGCTGCTTCCCAGAATTCACTGCAGTGTTGTGTTTTTATGGCTGGGGTGTTAAGGATGTGGTAACAAAACAAACAAGTGGTGTTTGTTGGACTATTGCAATTGTTTAGACATCAGACAAAGAACTTTGCTGCATTGCATTCACAGGCTAAAAATTGGTTTAAAATTCCAATTTGTAGCTGTATTTTTTATAGCATTGTTTTGGATCAGGAATGATTATTGAAGGATTATAATTTGTTGTTGTTGGTTATGTTTTTTTTTCAGAGTCGTTTGATTAAAGATGGATGTAAAATTTCCTTGGTGTCTGCAGTACCATGTAATGTTGTCTGGATGTGGCCACATATTTTATCCAACCCCCCCCCCCCAAAAAAAAAAAAAAACAGATTGTGGCTGAGATGTTAGCATTGGTGTGTAAAATGCAATATGGTGTAAGATGACGTTTGTGATATGTATAATACACATTAAATATTATAAAGGGTGTATGGTGTGTTTGGAGGGAAGCTGCTCTGCTGCTCTGAATGCTGATCAACTCTGGGCTCTGGTGATGTTACACACTGTGATGTCATGAGAGGAGGGATGAACCAAGAGGAGAAGCAGGGAGGACATGCACACAGATAGACAAAATAAATGGTACAAAGACAAACTCACTCTCACAGGCTGATGACGTCACCACCATCACAACCCTGGCCTGCTCATGTTCCACCTCATCTGAATGAGGAATGATTTGTTTCTGCCAGGTCCTCTGTGGCCTGTATCACCATTACTCACCAAGAGAGCTATCTGCAGTTGTCATGACAACAGCCACAGGCCCAACCATCTTTCACACTAAGCGAAATACAAACACAGACACACACTCACTCTATAGGTAATACAGTCACTATATCTCCCACACAGACAGTGAGTGTCTGTTAGCTGCAGACTGTCATTTATCAGCATTTAACATCGGCCACGAGTCATCAATGAGAAAAGGAAAATAAACGTCTCATTTGCATCTCCAGTTAAACAACCCAACTTATCACTTAGCCCATGTGTGTTGTCTGCTTACAGAGCTGTCATGCTTCAGTGATGACTGGTAATCACATCATGCATCTTTTGTGTGGTAAGCCCAGGTTGTGCCACAACAGATTAAATGGGGGTGGCATGTCGCTTACCACCAAACACATTAACCACGAGTGGACATATGTGAGAAAAATAATATGAATATGTATGTATTTTATAGCAATCACATTGTCATTGAATTAACCACTGCTTCCCTATCTCAGTGTCCCTAACCTAACCCTAAGTCAGTTTCCAATATTGTGATTGGATTGCTTCCCTCTGGAAATGCAGCAGCCTGTCTTGTTAAATGGAGATATGGAGAGATACAATGTTAAATAGAGAGTTTCTCTTTTTGGAGCAAAATTGAGTGAAATGTTGTTCTCATGTGGCGCTTTGGCCCAGAGGCAATGTCTCTGCCATTGGTGTGGAAACCCAGGGTTCACCTCCTGGGTAAGATCGAATTCCGGTTAAGGCAGTTGGTACCTTCCAGTGGACTCACCACCCACAGGAAGGTTCATTAGGGGTTGGTACAGTGCAGTGTGATTTGGGTGGTGGTCATAGAGACTGCTGTCCTTGTGACCCGGTAATGGATAAGTGGACAAAAATGGATGGATGGATGGATGTTGTTCTTGTGATGCTCCAACGTTTTTCGCTGGTAAATTGTTTTCATCTGTATCAGTTAATAGTTCACAGCAGTTGATTGTTTTTATATAATTATTATAAAGATTTAAATCATTGACTTTTGATAGGTGTGAACACAGTTTTTGTCAGAATTTTATAATGCTTATAATAATATTGCAAGTTTTTGTTATTTTTCACAGTAATATTGACATATTAAAACAATGACAAACCTATTGTTTTCATAAATTCATTCTATTCAGTTCAATGTAACAAAAAAAAAAAAAAAAATACCATATTTGTCCCCAGGTGAAAAATAAGAGCACACATAGCAGTTGTACATGAAACAGTCAAAGGTGAAAAAAAAATATACTTCTTTTCCTTTCGACTTGTTCCTTTTTCAGGGGTTGCCACAACGAATCATTGTCTTCCATCTCCCCCTGTTCTCTGCATCTTCTACTCTGACTCCAACTATCTGCATGTCCTCTCTCACTGCATCCATATATCTCCTCTTTGGCCTTCCTCTTTGTCTCCTACCTGGTAGCTCCATCTCTAACATTCTTCTACCAATGTATCCACTGTCCCTCCTCTGCATATGTCCAAAACATCTCAATCTGGCTTCTCTAGCTTTTTCTCCAAGCCTTCCTGTCTGTGTTGTCCCTCTAATGACCTCATTCCTGATCCTGTCCATCCTTGTCGCTCCTATAGAGGATCTTAGCATCTTTAACCCGGCCCCCTCCAGCTCCCCCTCCAGCTCCGCCTCCAGTCTTCTGTCTATTCCTGTATGGTCTGTCTAAACCATACATCATGGCTGGTCTCACCATCGTCCTGTAAACCTTTCCCTTCACCTTAGCTAACACTCTTCTATCACAGATCACTACTGACACTTTTCTCCAGCTGTTCCATCCTGCCTGCACTCTATTCTTTACCTATCTTCCACAGTCTCCGCTGCTCTAAACAATGTATCCTAAGTACCTAAACTCCTGCACCTTCACCACCTCTGCTCCTTGTAACCTCACCATTTCATTGTTCTCCCTTTCGTTTACACACGTACTCTGTCTTGCTACAACTGACCTTCATTCCTCTTCTTTCTAGTGCAAACCTCCACCTCTCTAGGTTCTCTTCTAGCTGCTGCCTACTCTCACTACAAATCACAATGTCATCTGCAAACAACATAGTCCATGGGGACTCCTGTCTGACCTCATCTGTCAATCTGTCCATCACCACAGCAAACAAGAAGGGGCT
>NC_024327.1:11901639-11902434 GCF_000523025.1 Cynoglossus semilaevis | reverse complement strand
TAGACACTGTTACATGTAACACATTTAAATTACATTCTATATTAAATATGGTGCATTTTATCTTTTCATTTCGCATTTGTACAACAGCATCCGCAAAAAGCAGAGATACTGCTGCTTACTCTCAGAGCACCCCCCACAGAATACCACGAGGGACACGGTCGAAAGCCTTTTCCAAATCCACAAAACACATGTGGACCTGTTAGGCAAATCCCATGAACCCTCAAGCACCCTGTGGAGGGTATAGAGCTGGTCCAGTGTTCCACGACCAGGACGAAAACCGCATTGTTCCTTTTGAATACGAGGTTCGACTATCGGCCGGATTCTCCTCTCCAGTACCCTGGAATAGACTTTTCCCAGGAGGCTGAGGAGTGTGATCCCCCGATAGTTGGAACACACCCTCTGGTCCCCCTTTTTGAAAAGAGGCACCACCACCCCAGTCTGCCAGTCCAGGGGTACTGTCCTGGACTGCCACGCAATGCTGCAGAGACGTGTCAACCAAGACAGCCCCACAACATCCAGAGACTTGAGGTACTCAGGGCGGATCTCATCCACCCCCGGTGCCTTTCCACCGAGCAGCTTTTTGACTGCCTCTGTGACCTCAGAGCAGGAGATGGGAGAATCAGCTGCTGAGTCCTCAGCCTCAGCTCCCTCCGCAGAAGGCGTGTCGGCGGGATTGAGGAGATCCTCAAAATATTCCTTCCACCTCCCGGTGACATCCTCAGTCGAAGTCAACAGCCCCCCCTCGCTGTAAACAGCAGTGGTGGGGAACTGCTTCCCCCTCCTGAGGCGCCCCAT